>NC_140492.1:112301121-112403621 GCF_964271855.1 Acomys minous | reverse complement strand
AATACAACCAGACTTGCCCTCATAATACAACCAGACTTGCCCTCATAATACAACCAGACTTGCCCTCATTCTATAATCAGACTTGCCCAGCCTTGGTTGGTGTGCTATTTAGTATCAGAATTTTTCATGCCACTTCACTTCTAAGGTGAATGAACTATGACGTAGGTTCTTACAAGACATAATATTTACAGACTGTTTTGTCACACGTGTCTGCCTCCATGTGAACCCATCGCAGGCTCTGATGAGTGTTTCAATACGCACCCAAAAATGCCCGCTGTCTGCAGCCACCTGTGAAGGTGGTTTTCATATTTTTTTACTTTTTTAATTTAAATAATTTATTCAGATTACATCTAAATCGTTATCCCTTCACTTGTATCTTATCCCTCCCTCCCTCCCTCTTTCACCCTATTCCCCTACCCTAAGCCTGTAACAGAAGGGGACCTCCTCCCCCACCATATGATCACAGCCTATCAGGTCTGCTTACCCTTCCTCTGGATGCCACCAGGCCTCCCCACCAAGGGGAAGTGTTCAAATAGGGGGCACCAGAGTTCATGTCAGAGTCAGTCCCCACTCTCCACACAACTGTGGAGAATGCACTGACCATTGGCTAGATCTGAGTAGGGGGTCTAGGTTTCCTGCATGCATTGTCCTTGGCTGATACAGTAGTTTGTATATGGCCCCCTGGGTCCAGATTCACCAGCCTTGATGGTCTTATTGTAGGGTTTCAGCACCCTCTGAATCCTTCTATTTCCCCAATCTTCCATACATCTCTCAAATTGGAAATAGGACTATCTCAAGACCCAGCTATTCGACTCCTTGGAATATACCCAAAAGATGCTCCACCACACAACAAGGACACTTGCGTAACTATGTTCATAGCAGCCTTATTTGTAATAGACAGAACCTGGAAACAACCTAGATGTCCCTCAGTCGAAGAATAGATAAACTGTGGTACATTTACGCTGTGGAATACTATTCAGCTATCAAAAACAAGGAAATCTTGAAATTTGCAGGCAAATAGATGGAACTAGAAACGATTGTCCTGAGTGATTTAACCCAGACCCAGAAAGATAAACATGGTATATCCTCACTTATAATTGGACACTAGCCCAACATGGATGACGACTCTAAGAGTCGTCACGCAGCTTGGACTTGCTATTGGTTTTCATAATTGATGAGAATATGTTCTCAGTAAACCTTCCTCCTCCTTGAAGAACTACAATGTTGACTAGTTTGCCAGCTATGATAGCATCCTGGCCACCAAGCTACATCTACATGCTTTCCTGCTCCTGTTCCCCTCCCCCCTCCCCGTCTCTGTCCTTCTCCCCTCCCCCTCCCCCTCCTTCTTCCCTTCCTTCTCTCTCCCCCTCCCTCTGCCTCTCTCTCTCTTTCCCCCCATCCCCCACCCCTGTCTCTCTTCGGGTCTTTCCCTTCCCCTCCCCTTCCCCCTCCCTTCCCTCATCCATCTCTCTCTCTCTCTCTCTCTCTCTCTCTCTCTCTCTCTCTCTCTCTTTGGGTGTGGACAAAAATGGCTTCTGAGTCACTCTACCTTGTACGTTCTGATTTCCTTCTAAACCAGCTCCTTCATGCTTGGTTAAATCATGGCATCCCGGAGGGATCCAAGATGGCGGCGAGCAGTGTGGACTGTGTTTGGAAGCTCCAGTGAACAGTTCAGGGAATTGCACATATTTCTGAGCCAGGAACACCAAGGTCCCCACACCACAGCAGCAGGAGTGCTCCACGATTCAGAGGGACCAGGGTGCGGAGGACCTGCATGCCCCTGAACATGGGAGGAGCATGGATTTTCTCAGATCGGAGCAGCAGCGGCAGAGGCAGCAGCAGCAGTGGCAGCACCAGCGGCACCAGCGGCACCAGCGGCACCAGCGGCAGTGGCTGAGGTTTGCAGCTCTGAGCCTTCCGGTGGAGGGGATTAGTGTGGTGGCCGGTGGGAGTTGCTGTGGGAGAGGGGACTCTGGACAGGATTTGGGTCTCGTGGTGCCTTGTGACCCAAACTGGACTCGGCAGACAGTTCAGCCCCAGAGTCCTGGGTTCAGCTCAGTGCGTAGTGCCGTGGAGACACTGGCTCAGCGCAGCAAACAATTCTGCCCTAGGCACTAGCTCAACGCAGCCACAGATTCCCTGCTGGGACGCAGGCTGGGCAGAGCGCTCAGTTCCACCAGAGGCACCAGCTCAGCGCAGCCGCAGTTCTCCTGCTGTGATGCAGGCTGGGCAGAGCGCTCAGTTCCACCCTAGGCACCAGGTCAGCGCAGCCGCAGTTCTCCTGCTGTGACGCAGGCTGGGCGGAGCGCTCAGTTCCACCAGAGGCACCAGCTCAGCACAGCCGCAGTTCTTCTGCTGTGACACAGGCTGGATGGAGCACTCAGTTCCACCGGAGGTGCGAGCTGACCGCAGCCGCAGTTCTCTTGCTGTGACGCAGGCTGGGCAGAGCGCTCAGTTCCACCCTAGGCACCAGCTCAGCGCAGGCGCAGTTCTCCTGCTGAGACGCAGGCTGGGCAGAGCGCTCAGTTCCACCCTAGGTGCTTGGTCAGCGCAGCCGCAGTTCTCCTGCTATGACGCAGGCTGGGCGGAGTGCTCAGTTCCACCAGAGGCACCAGCTCAGCACAGCCGCAGTTCTCCTGCTGTGATGCAGGTTGGGTGGAGCGCTCAGTTCCACTGGAGGCACCAGCTCAGCGCAACTGCAGTTCTCCTGCTGTGACGCAGGCTGGGCAGAGCGCTCAGTTCCACCCTAGGCACCAGGTCAGCGCAGCCGCAGTTCTCCTGCTGTGATGCAGGCTGGGCGGAGCGCTCAGTTCCACCAGAGGCTCTTGCTCACCTCAACAAGCAGTTCTGCCCAAGACACTAGCTCAGCTCAGCGGGCAGTTCTGGGGCACTGACCCAGGCTGAGGTCAGAACGCAGATTCAGCCCAGAGGCCCTAGCTGGACTTGCCGGGCAGATTAGGCTCAGAGACTCTAGCTGAGTTGTGTGCACAGGCTCGGCGGCTCCAAGACTCTGGCTGGACTATCCACGCAGTATAGACCCGGAGTCCCGGGCTGAATTCAGCGTGCAGGGTGAGTCCAGAGTCCCTGGCTGAGCTCAGTGCGCAATTCTGCCCCGGAGACTCGGGTGGAGCTTGGCGTGCAGTTTGGGGTCTGAGTCCCTAACTATGCTTGGCATATTGGGCCCAGAGACTCTAGCGGAGCTTTTGGTACAGTCCTGGCTCTAAGACTCTGGTTGGACACAGTGTGCAGTTTGAATCCAGAATTCCTGGCTGAGCTGGGCGGATGGTTCGGGCCCTGAGTCAATAACTGACCATAGCACACACTTTGGGCCAAAAGCCCCTAGCTGAGCTTGGTGCACAGTCCCAGCCCAAAAATTCTGGCCAGACCCTGTGTGCAGTTTGGGCCCAGAATCCCTAGCTGAGCTCGGCAGACGGTTCAGGCCCTGAGAATCTAGCTGTGGGCATGTGGTTCGGGCCCATTGTCCCTGGCTGGACTTGGCAGGGAACCCAGAAGGCAGTGGATACCTTGACCTGACCCAACGCTCATTCAGAGACCCAGAACGATTGCAGGACCCACAGCACACGGGAGCTGAGGATCACTGGCTGTGAGAGTCCAAAACGACAGGGCTAACCTCCTGCCATCCACACCAGTGAAGTATCAGAGCTTACAGCCTATGGAAATCGTGAGAAAACAAGTGAATCTATCATCAGACTCCCTCCATCCAACTCTGGAAGCTACCAACAAAAACAAAGATGCCAAGATGTCTAAAGGACAGCATAAAAGCATACGCAAAAACAAAACAAAACAAAACAATATGGTGTCTCCAGTTTCCAGCTATCCCAAAGAAAATAACCCAGAGAACTCAAATAAAACAGAAATACAAGAAAATGACCTCAAATCCTTAGTAATGCGGATATTAATGGAGGAAACAAATAAAATTCTTAATCAAATGCAGGAGGATGCAGCCAAACAGGTGAGAGACATAAAAGAAGCACATAGAGTGGAACTGGAAATTTTTCAGGAAAATGCAAACAACCAGATGAAAGAAATAAATAAAATGGTTCAAGCTCTGAAGACCTATAAAGAGGCAATGGAAGAAACTCAGGAATATACAATCAGATGAAAGAATTCAAAAAATCAGTTCAAGATCTGAAGATGAAAATGGATTCAATGATAAACACACAGACAGAAGAAAAACGAGAACGTGAGACCTCAGAGAAGAAGGCGAGCAACACAGAGGTGAGCTTTTCTAACAGAATCCAAGAGATGGAAGAACGAATCTCAGGTCTAGAAGATACAATCACAGATCTTGAAGCAACCATTAAGGAAAATGCCAAATCTGGCAAACTTCTGACACAAAACATCCAAGAAATTAAGGACACCATGAAAAGAAGAAATCTGAGGATAATAGGCATTGAAGAAAGAGAAGATATCAGTTTCCAAAGCCCAGAAACTATTCTCAATAAAATCATAGAAGAAAATTTCCCCAATCTAAAGAAAGAGATGCCTATAAACATACAAGAGGCCTACAGAACACCAAATAGAATTGACCAGAAAAGAAAAACTGCCCGTCACATAATAATCAAAACACAAAACATACAGAACAAAGAAAAATATTAAAAGCTGCAAGGGAAAAGGGCCAAATAACATTTAATGGCAAATCTATCAGAATTACACCCGACTTCTCAACAGAGACCATAAAAGCCAGAAGGGCCTGGACAGAGATCCTACAAACCCTAAGAGACCACAGATGCCAGGCCAGACTACTTTACCCAGCAAAACTATCAATAACCATTGGTGGAGAAAACAAAATATTCCATGACAAAAACAAATTCAAACAGTACCTATCCACAAATCCAGCTTTACAGAAGGTACTAGAAGGAAAACTCCATCCCAAAGGGTCAAGCTACAACCAAAACTACTCAGGAAACAGATAACTATACCATAGCAAAAACACAACTACACAAACGCTCGACTGGAAACAACATCAAAATTAAGACTCTTAACAGTCACTGGTCATTAATATCTCTCAACATCAACGGTCTCAATTCTCCAATAAAAAGACTAAATGAATGGGTGCATAAACAAGAGCCAACATTCTTCTGCATTCAAGAAACACATCTCACCCATAATGATAGGCATTACCTCAGAGTAAAAGGTTGGAAAAAAAATATTCCAAGCAAGTGGTCACAAGAAGCAAGCAGGCGTAGCTATTTTAATATCGAACAAAATAGACTTTCAACCAAAATTAATCAAAAGGGATGCGGAAAGACACTTCATACTCATCAAAGGTAAAGTCAACCAAGATGACATCACAATTCTGAACATCTATGCTCCCAATACAAGGGCACCCACATTTGTAAAAGATCTCCTTAAAAAGCTTAAACCACACATTGATCCCCACACAATAATAGTGGGAGACTTCAACACCCCACTCTCACTGAAGGATAAATCATTGAAACAGAAACTAAACCGAGAAATAACATCATTAACCAATGTCATGGGTCAAATGGATCTAACAGATATCTATAGAACCTTTCACCCAAACAAGAAAGAATATACCTTCTTCTCTGCACCCCATGGAACCTTCTCCAAAATTGATCACATCGTAGGTCACAAAGCAAGCCTCAACAGATACAAGAGGATTGAAATAATACCTTGTATCCTATCCGATCACCATGCTCTTAGGCTGCAATTCAACAACAACAGAAATAACAAAAAGCCTACACGTACGTGGAAACTAAACAGCTCTCTGCTAAATGACACCTGTGTCAGGGAAGAAATAAAGAAAGAAATCAAGGATTTTCTGAAATTCAATGAAAACGAAGGAACAACGTACCCAAATTTGTGGGATACATTGAAAGCAGTGCTAAGAAGAAAATTCATAGCATTAAGTGCCTTTAAAAAGAAATTGGAAACATTGCACATAAGCATCTTAACAACACAACTGGAAGCTCTAGAAAAAAAAAGAAGCAGAAACACCCAAAAGGAGTAGATGTCTGGAAATATTCAAACTCAGGGCTGAAATTAACAAATTAGAAACTAACAAAACAGTCCAAAGAATCAACAAAACCAAGAGCTGGTTCTTTGAGAAAATCAACAAGATAGACAGACCATTAGCCAAACTAACTAAAAGGCAGAGAGACAGTATTGAAATCAACAAAATCAGAAATGAAAAGGGAGACATAACAACAGACACTGAAGAAATACAAAGAATCCTAAGATCCTACTTTGAAGGCATATATGCCACAAAATTTGAAAATCTAAGGGAAATGGACGATTTTCTTGATCAATTTCATTTGCCAAAGTTGAGTGAAGAACAGATAAACAAGCTAAATAGTCCCATTTCCCCTACAGAAATAGAAGCAATCATTGATAGTCTCCCAACCAAAAAAAGCCCAGGGCCAGATGGTTTCAGTGCAGAATTCTACCAGTCCTTCAAGGGCGAGCTAATACCAATACTCTTCAAGCTACTCCAAAAAATAGAAATGGATGGAATATTACCAAATTCATTCTATTAGGCCATAGTCACATTGATACCTAAACCTCACAAAGACTCAACAAAGAAAGAGAATTTCAGACCAATTTCTCTTATGAACATCGATGCAAAAATACTAAATAAAATATTTGCAAAACGAATACAAGAACACATCAAAGATATCATTCATCATGACCAAGTAGGCTTCATTCCAGGCATGCAGGGATAGTTTAATACATGGAAATCCATCAATGTAATCCACCATATAAACAAACTAAAAATAAAAAACCACATGATCATCTCTTTAGATGCAGAGAAAGCATTTGATAAAATCCAACATCCATTCATGTTTAAAGTTTTAGAGAGATCAGGGATATAAGGCACTTTCCTCAACATAATAAAGACTATACTATATATAGCAAGCCAATAGCCAAAGTCAAACTAAATGTAGAGATACTCAAGGAAATTCCTCTAAAATTGGGAACAAGGCAAGGCTGCCCACTCTCTCCATATCTCTTCAATATAGTACTCGAAGTTCTAGCCAGAGCAATAAGACAACAAAAGAAGATCAAGGGTATCCAAATGGGAAAGGAGGAAGTCAAATTATCCTTATTTGCAGATGATATGATAGTGTACATAAGTGACCCTCAAAATTCCACCAGAGAACTCCTACAGCTGATAAACACCTTCAGCAAATTGACTGGATACAAAATTAACTCAAAAAAGTTTGTAGCCTTCCTATACACAAATGACAAGCTTGCAGAGGAAGAAATTAGGAAAGCCACACCCTTCATATTAGCCACAAGCAATATAAAATATTTAGGAGTTACTCTAACTAAGCAAGTGAAGGACTTGTTTGAAAAAAATGTCAAAACTCTGAAAAAGAGATTGAAGATGACATGAAAAGATGGAATGATCTTCCTTGCTCATGGATTGAGAGAATTAACATAGTCAAAATGGCCATCCTACCAAAAACAATCTACTAATTCAATGCAATCCCTATCAAAATACCTACACAATTTTTTAAAGACATTGAAAGTTCAATTCTGAACTTCATATGGAAAAACAAAAAACCCAGAATAGCTAAAACAATCTTTTACAATAAAGGGTGCTCCGGGGAAATCTCCATACCTGATCTCAAACTGTACTATAAAGCAATAGTAATTAAAACAGCATGGTACTGGCACAGCAACAGGATGGTTGATCAGTGGAATTGAATCGAAGACCCAGATATGAATCTACACACATATGGTCACTTGATTTTCGACAAAGAAGCCAAATCCATTCAATGGAAAAAGGATAACATCTTCAACAAATGGTGTTGTTCTAACTGGAGGTCTATGTGTAAAAAAAATGCAACTGGACCCATATTTGTCACCTTGCACAAAACTCAAATCCAAGTGGATTAAAGACCTCAACATAAAACCAGAGGCACTAAATCACTTAGAAGAAAAATGGGGAAGAGCCTGGAACATATTGGCACAGGAGACAACTTCCTGAACAGAACTCCAACAGCCCAGGCCTTAATGTCAACAATTAATAAATGGGACCTCATGAAGCTGAGAAGCTTCTGTAAGGCTGGAGACACTGTCAAGAGAACAAAGCGACAGCCTACAGACTGGGAAAAGATCTTCACCAACCCTACATCTGACAAAGGTCTAATATCCAAAATATATAAAGAACTCAAGAAACTAAACACCACCAAACCAAATAATCCAATTGAGAAATGGGGCTTGGAACTAAACAGAGAATTCTCAACAGAGGAATATCAAATAGCTGAGAAACACTTTAAAAAATGCTCAACCTCCTTAGTCATCAGGGAAATGCAAATCAAAACAACTCTGGGATTCCATTTTACACCCATCAGAATGGCTAAGATCAAAAATTCAAGTGACACCACATGCTGGCGATGATGTGGGGAGAGAGGAACACTCCTTCATTGCTGGTGGGAATGCAAACTAGTACAGCCACTTTGGAAATCTATCTGGTGTTATCTCAGAAAACTGGGAATAGGGCTTCCTCAAGACCCAGCTATTCCACTCCTTGGACTATACCCAGAAGATGCTCCAGCATACAACAAGAAAATTTGCTCAACCATGTTCATAGCACCCTTATTCATAATAGCCAGATCATGGAAACAGCCTAAGTGTCCCTCAGTAGAAGAATGGATAAAGAAACTGTGGGACATATACACTATGGACTACTACTCAGCTCTTAAAAACAAGGAATTCCCGAAATTTGTGGATAAATGGATTGAGCTAGAAATGATCATAATGAGTGAGTTAACCCAGAAGCAGAAAGACTCAAATGGTATATACTCACTTATATCTGCATACTAGCCCAAGGGGCATGTCCCATGAAAGCCTTCACTTACCAGGAAACTGGAACAGAGGGGAGGACATACTATTGGGACTCTAGATGAGAGAAGCATGGGAGAATAGCAAAGTAGAAGGATCCAGAGGGTCCTAGAAACCTACAAGTAGAACATTATGATAGGCAGATTTGGGCCCAGGGGTCCCACTCAAACTAAGGCACCAGCCAAGGACAATACAGGTGGTAAACTTTAAACCCCTATCCAGATCTAGCCAATGGTCAGAACAGTCTCCACACTTGAGTGGAGAGTGGGATATGACTTTCTCACATACTCTGGTGCCTCACATTTGACCATGTTCCCTGGAGGGGGAGACCTTGTGGCACTCAGAGGAAGGACAGCAGGTTACCGAGAAGAGACTTGATACCCCCTCAGGAACAGTCATAGGGGAGGGGAATAAGGGGAAAATGGGAGGGAGGGAAGAATGGGAGGATGCAAGGGATGGGATAACCATTGAGATGTAACAAGAATAAATTAATAATAAAAATTTTTTTAAAAATCATGGCATCCCCAAAACTTCTATCTTACCCTCCTCTGCTCTAAGTGTCCTCCTCCTTGATTCTGTGCTGGTTCAAGTGCTAGCTTATCCTCTGCAAAATAGTAACAATGGTCTGTTCATTGGATAAGTAGATTTGTGCTTTCTTCATTACCCTGAAAGTATTGGCCAAAGAAGAGTTTTCCTGGGGCCTCTGGGAGATCAGAATCCAAGCCAGCATCAATTTTCTACTTGTTTTTGTAATTTTTATTCCCCATTACATGACACAGTCTCCTGAACACACCTAGTTTGTTTGGGTTTTTTTTTTTTTTACAAGTAACTGCATGACTCTCAGGCGACTGTCCTTTTCTTTAAAACACAAAGGGACTGTTTTCCAGACTAATTGCTCATTCTCTGTTCTCAACTTTCTGAAAAAAAAAAAAAACAACACTGTCCCATCTAAAATGTTTATGGTCAATCTTCCTGGAAAACACAGTGGGCAGGAGAGATGTAATTGTCAGAACAGCAGTTCCATTGTATTAACATCATATCATATCTCATAGTTCTTTATTGCTGGTTAAACTAAAGTGAAAGAACAGATCTTACCCCCACCACCAGGGTTGGATTCTGAAATGATTTCTACCCAAGCATAGTTTTGGTCTCCCAGAGAACATTTGTCAATACCTCAAAACATTTTTGGTTTTCACAACTGGGGTGCATCACTAGCATCTAACGAGTAGAGGCCAGGAGGGCTACTAAGCACCCAGAAATTCACAGGACAGCTCCCTAAGACAAAGAATGCCTAACCCAGTGGCCAAACAGCCAGGTTTGAAGGGGTCACTGTATACATTCACTCAAGAATTTCAGTCCATCCCTAGGCTTGAATTGACCAGACCGCTCCGTCTTAACGTGTCCAGCCAACACCTGCTGTGCGCCATGCGCTGTATTAGGCGCTGCTGCAGCATTTTTGATATGATCATCTTCGGGTGTGGATGTTAGAAATATGTGTCAGCTTCTGTGATCTTGCAGTTATAGACACAGTCAATGGAAGAGTCTTTAGCCAGAGCTGTTCCTGAGCATGCTATGTTACAGACATTGCAGACAAATTGTACTCGTTGGAAAAAAACGAGACATGCCTCACCCACTCCTGGCATCAACAAAAGCCATTTGGATCTGGTGGAGAACTTTCAGAGATGAATGCGGTGCCTGTGTCCTGAAGTCATCCAATACCAACGAGACTCTGCGGGGACTCTTTGCAATGTGAGAAATGGCCACATGGTTTCTGTTGTTGTTGTTGTTGTTGTTGTTTTTGCTATTCTATCTTAAATATTGCAAGAAAGAAAGAAAAAAAAATGAAACCCTTCACCACTATGTCTTATTCGGTTTCACCAAAATGTTATCCCGTTAGTCTGGGGTCTACCCTGGACACGTCAGAAGCTTCTTTTTATCAGTGTTATTTCTACTTGGAACACATTCCTCCAATTTAAGTCAGTATGACTGGTTTGCTTTAAACTATTGGAAAGGTTCTGGTTTTGCAGACTGATAGTAAATCCATAAAAAAAAAAAAGCAAATGGCTTTCCCATTTCCGGGAAATCTAATTAAATGTTGTGAAAATGTGTTCCGGTGAAGTATATAATGGAATAACATTGAAGAATGAATATTAGGTTTCTGTTTTTCCATAAACTCTTTGAACTCTAGCGAATGTAGAAAAAAATAAAACCTAGGGGATCTGGAAGCAAGAAGATAAAGGACGACAAATGCCCCTCACAGTTGCCCCAGATTCTCCACATCGCCAAAACACAAACCCAATCAAAGGAAGATTTCCTACACAGGCCCAGGTAGTAGAGGTCTCCTGTCAGGTGGCAAGTTTTGCATCTGAGGGCTTTCTTTCTCAGTGAGCCCTTACTGAAATCCTCCAGTAAGAAATCATTTGGGGAACAATTCATGAACATTTTCCGGGCCCCTCCCCCACTCCCACCACGTCACACTACTTCTAGCTTGGTAACTGAATCCCACCACAAGATGGCGGTCATAGGTTATCTTTCTTATAAGTGCCTACCTTGCAAAGCTCTGGGGTGCTATCACAGGGATCTCTTTGTGGGGAACTTTGGGGTTGTGGAGTGCCTAAAATGTACACTGATACTATGTAAACCAAAAAAGAAAAAAAAAATAATAAGTATTTGTTATGCAAATGCAGATACCAGAAAAGTTCTGTTCAAACTAGAGTACGGCTGAGAAAGAGGTTGGGTGGCTGAAATTAGAAGTCCTTGGGTGATGTTTGTGTCTTTATAGGAAACATCACTACTCACTCATAACATGCTATTTCATGTACTATAGTGTTTCATGGCTTGTCATGTTTCTGACATGCTCCCCTCAGCCTGGGAGGCTTTTAGCATAGGCACAGTCAGGAGAGAGAACCCCTGTGCTAACCCATAATCAGCTCACTGATAATCCTGCCTGGCATATTTATATCTCCCTGTCATTTCTTACTGGAACTCTGTGTTAAAGGAAAAGAGACCACCGACTCTTCTAGCCACATAAGATCATGGAGAACACCTCAGGAAATCTGAATCTTTCACTCTCCTTTCGGCTTGAAGAATTGAAGAATCAGTTATTACTGGTGATGGTGTTTGTTTGTTTGTTTGTTTGTTTACAAGTAAGTTGAGTTTGACCATTAGAAAGATAGCACAAACCTCAGCCCTACACAGGAACAGGGCATGTACTGTCTCACTAATACAGTCTGGTCTTTACAGTTTCTCTTAATAAGCTACAACACTGATGTATTAAACAATGTCCTTCATTCAAGTGGCAAACAGATCTCATGAACATGGTGGACCTAAGCTATAATGTTCCCAAGTAAGCAACATGCCACTAGCATCTTATCTAGTCTTTTCTCATGATGTCACTTGATCTGGCTGTGGTTGTGTGATTGGTGTGCACGTCTAAGTGTGCCTGCTTGGATATATGTGGGAGGCAGTCATGGAAGCTGACAAAAAGGCTCTGGTTCTGGTTGAGTGAGCACATCAAAGGTGTTGTAAAAAAAAAAAAAAGAACAATACTGAGATACTAAATAACCTTTAGAACCATCTTATACGAAACAGTTTCCAACCTAAGTATGTAAAAAGTCACATTTAAAAACAGGACAATAGGCCTAAAAGGAAAACACCTTCAAGGCCAGTGTGGTCTACAAAGCAAGTTCCAGAACAGGCAAGGATGTTGCACAGGGAAACACTGTCTTGAAAAACAAAACAAAAAACCAAACAGAAAGGAAGGAAGGAAGGAAGGAGAAGAAAAAAGGAAGGAAGAAAGGAAGAAGAAAGGAAGGAAGGAAAGAAGAAGAAAGGAAGGAAGGAAGGAAGGGAGGAAACCATGGTAAGCAACTTTCAATATGTTGCGGATTTCCTACTAGAAATGGAATTCCATGTTATGTTCAATCTTTCCCGATGATGACTGATAAGCAAGTACCCATAAGGCAATGTTTTTGAGTAGACAGTTTGTGTAACATGACAGTTGTCATAGCTTATTGTCTTGTTTATTTTCTTTGCAAGCTTTTATTTCCTCCCACAAGAGGCTGAAGACTTCTATCACACACCCTGAGGTTCCAGTATGGGGCTTTATGCTACACAAAGGCGATGACTGTGAAAAGCTTGCTTTTCCAATTCAACAAGTTACTCTAAAGAGCTCTTTTAACTTAAAAAAAAAGTTGCAAATCTGGGCAAAATACACACACATACCACACACACACACACACACACACACACACACACACACACACATACACACACGTCTCATTTATAACAGATATTAGAAGAATGCAGACTGAAGTGAAGCAATAGTGAAATGTGTTTTAATCATCACATATCATTACTTAAGTACTTATTAAAATATTAAGTATTAAGAAAATAAAAAGGAGCACATTCAAATAATAGATGGATTCATTTTGACAACCTATCAAAACACAAAATGAGCAAACTATTTAATGTAGTAATTCTGTGTATGTGTGTGTTTGTGTGTGTGTGTGTGTGTGTGTGTGTGTGTGTGTGTGTGCATTGCATTTGGACTCATTTTGAAACTAGGGCCTTGTACCTGCTAATTGTGCACTTCAATGATGAGCTACACTCCCAGCCCTAGCCGGTAGTTTAAGGAATTCCATTTAAGGAATCCACATGGGATAAAAATCTCACAAGGCATACAAAAGTAGGAGGCTTAGTAAGACATCATTTATGTGTTGTTACACGACTGCATACTTATGAAGGAGACCTTATGGAAGTCTACGTTTGAACAAAACGAAGGAACGTCAGAGCAAGCGGCCCAGCTCCCAGCTAAGTGTGCTTTCTTCATTAAGAGTCCTAATAGGATGAATGCAGTAGGCTCTCCACACAGTAGTGAGCCAGCTTCAAGCTTTCTTGGTGATGTTTCTCTCTTCTCCATTTTATTTTAAAAAGAAAGAAAAAAAAGGAAGGAGGAGGTGAAGGAAGGAAGGAAAGAGGGGAGAGACAGATGGAGGAGAGAGGGGGAAAGGAAGGAAGGAAGGAAGGAAGGAAGGAAGGAAGGAAGAGAAAGAAAAGAAAACAAAATAAAAAGCTTCTTTGTTCTATTTTTCTCCCCCACCTCCACCCCAGCCATACTGGCTGATTTTGATTTTGATGTACCTTTCACATTAGCTGTATTCAGCTGGGCAGTAGTGATGAGGAACACTAACGGCTGAGTGAAAATGGACAGATAAGTGAACAAAAATAGACAACCAGGATTTGGTTTTGTTTTTAGTTAATTTGCTTAAAGATCTACTTATTTTTACTTTATAGCTATGAATGTTTTTGCCTGCATCTATGTGTGTAAATTGCGTGACTGTCTGGTGCCTTCAAAGGTCAGAAGAAAGTGTGGTATCCTCTGGAACTGAAGTTACAGGCAGTGGTGAGCCTCCATTGAGTGCTGGGTCCCCTGCAAGAGCAGCGTGCTCCTCAGCACCGAGCCATCTCTCCAGCCTTTGTTTTTGTTGTTTGCTTAGCTTGGAAGACTTCCTAAGGTGTTGGGCAAAGGCGGTTTTGTTGTTGCTTTTTTTCTTTGTTTTGTTTTGTTGTTGTTTGTTTGTTTGTTTGAACTGTGCTAGGCAAGCATTCTATCACCAGCCACACCCCATTCAAGAAGGTAAGTGTTATTATTCATCCATGGGGAAAGAGGATGAGGTATTTCTGTCATAATGAGAAGGTGTGAGAGACAAACATAACAAAGTGAATAGCAAGTCAGTGCTGGAATTGACCTGAGAGTAGAGTTTCAGAAAATTATATCTTTGCAATTCCAGTGGATAGCCTCATGCCCATGGGTTATTGGGCAGCACAAATTTTGTTTGGTAGATTATTTTTTTAAAAAAACATGTTTAAGACATGCTAGCATGCAACAGAGGAAACTCAGCTCACAAGGCCTCAGCCCTAAACAAAGGCCCACAGCCAACTAAGGAAGACTGAGAAGAAAGAACACATCAACTGGTTATTCAATGTCAGATGGTCAGCCCTGAAGAATACATGTAAGGAGCAATATGCAGACTGAGCAGGCTGTATTTATACATTTAGGGATATACGTACACACATACACACACACATACACACACACACACACACACACACACACACACACACACACATATATATAAACAGTTATATATATATACAGCTAAAGAAAAAGAGGCCATAAATTTGAAAGCGCATGAGGGGGGACTAAATGGGGGGATTTGACGGGGGAAAGGAAAGAGGGAATTGATGTAACTATATTATAACTCCAAACCATGATTTTTTATTTCAAAAAAATGAAACCAAAAGGACTTCAAGTTGGGAAGGGATGGAAAGGTTAGGGTGGATCTGAGAGGAATCAGAGCAGTGGTTCTCAACCATTGCTAACAGGTTCCTAACGCTGATACAGCTCCTCGTGTGTGGTGACCACTAACCGTAAAATTGCTTCGTTGTTACTTCATAACTATAAGTTTGCTACTTTTGCGAATCGTAACGTAAATATGTGATATGCAGTATATCTGGCATTCATCCCGCAAAGGGGTCGCAACCCACGGGTTGAGAACTGCTGAGTTAGAGGGAAGATGGGAGTAAACATAATTAAAAATGCATAGTATGAGAGAATCAAAGAATTACTAAAAAATATGATATTTTAAACATCTTAGCAGTATCTCCAAAGCAATTTTGAGCTATTTAGGAAAACATAAATGACCATTTAAAATTCAATCACAACACGAAATTCATTCTTTTTCTGATTCTCTTGTATTACTCAAGTAATGCACAGATAATTCTCATGTTACACTCCAACTATGCAGATGTTTGTGTAACTGAGAAGATAAACAAAATGCTCCATGCTGCTATTTCCACTCCCCACCCAGAGGAAACCACCTTGCAATTAGATGTTATTATTTTCTAATAGCTCCTCTGTGCATTCCATATGTACATGTGCACATAAGCTCTCCAAAAAATTATTATCCCTACACAGAAGATTCACTAGGTGGAGATTCAAAATCAGAGACTTATTATTGCTGGGAGGCTGCTAGTGGAAGGCTGATATGAACATAAATAAAAACTAAACTAATAAATCATAGGAACTGAAACTCAAACATACAGGAATCGTGCAAGATTTAAAGCCCATCCGCGTATGAATTCCTACCACGGCAAAGTTGAGTGTCCTGCTACTTCTTGCGCTGGCCTTTTACACAGCTTGAAAAGCACCATTGCATTGGTTAAAGGACCCAGGGATGGGCATGAGGGAAGCAGAGATAAGACAGGGGTTTGGACACACAGAGAGAGGCATGCCTAGAGTTGGGACACAAGCTGGATGGGTAGTGGCTGGGAAACAAGGTGGTACCATAGGCGGGGATGTGGGGATGTAAAAGTCTAAACCAGTCATAACCACATGTAACAAGTGAGAGGAGACACGATGAAAGTCTGTGCAGGAAAGGGGCGTGTCGAGGAGCCAGCCTCGTTTGCTAAGCTTGCTTTAGTGAACAGATGAGGATAACCTTCCCCAGACTTCAGAGGACTGCAGGACAGATGGCAGAGTCTTGGGCCCATACTGCACATGTCATAATCACTCCATCTCAGCAGCCAACCAGACATGGAGAGGGGCCTCAGGAGACACACCTAAGCTGCACATGTCCCGACAAGAGTCATCCCCATGCAGACGTGTGGGTGACACCAAGGAATACTGATGAGTGCTACCTGTAGGGGAAGAGATGGGGAGTGATCAATAACACAACCTATCAATTAGGACAGGGTAGGAGCTGGCGAAACAGAAGTCCACGGCAATAAGGCCTAGCTGCCCTCTAGTGGAATCCAAGCCATTTCAGCAGCCTTTTGCAAGAAGCACATTGAACCAGTTTTCACACGCATCACAGGAAGACTGTAGGCTTTCTACAGGGGGGGAGGGCATCCTAAGGCAACACACTTATTTCTCACAGTGTTATCTACATAACAAAGTCTCTGCTGATGAAATTTCTTTTAAACAGAACAAACTAGTAGCTATAGTTTTTAAAATACCAATCTGCAATACAATTTTCTATCATTTTACATATCCAAAGCTGCTTTTAAAAAAATAGTTGTTTGTTCTATTTCCTAAACTTACTTAGGCAATAAGTCCATCTCATTTGATAAAGTTCAGGCGAACTCAATTTCACCTGAGTTTCAATAAAGGTATCTACCTTCATTGATCCCCATTAGTGTAATTGTCGTGTGCTCTGTTGGAAATTTTCTCTTGTCTATAGATGCTGGTTCCAACCACAATAAGGGTTATCATGTAGCATTTTAAAAATGCACCTTTTGCCCTTTTTAAAAGTTTAAAATGTAAAACTGAATTTAAACTCACATCTTAAGATGCCAAGATTCCAGTGTCCCTAATTTTTTAAGCCAGAGGATCAGACAGCTCAATGGGAGAAAAGAACCTAACATTTCAAGTTTTAAATCATGCAGATGACAAAAAAAAAAAAAAAGACACATATTACTGAGCAACAAATACTTTTTTCTTTTCATCCAGCCTCAAATTATCCAAGGTTAAGCTGTAATAGAGTGAGGAAACAAGAGGCACGGGCAAGTTCTCCTGACTTCTCCAATTCTGCCATCAAAAAAGACGTCCTTTATAATGTGGGGGAGGAGGAAAGTGCATATGTACACACATGTATTTGCATGTATGTGAAAAGTGTCTATGAATCAGGAGGTAACACAGGCTGTTGAAGCGCACAAAAAGCAATAGTCATCATTTTCCCCTAAAATCATGACGAGGAGAAGACTCTGTGTATGCTGAAAGGCCCCTCGCTACTTATATGGAAAAATTCAAGTCTCATTCCTTGGGCTCTCTGATGTTTGTGTGGCACGGGGCCAGAAGCAAGTCAGGGCAGAAAGAGAATCAAAAATTTTCTATTTTATCTGGTGTGCTAAAAACAGACTGAAGTACAGCATCCTCCCCCCAAAACCGGTATCTCGAATTAATTTAGAAGTAGAAGCTCTGACGTGGTGTTTATTCCGTTGTTCAGGGGATATCTGTGCATGGCTGCTAGGCACCAAACCCTGTCCTAGACACAGTGATCAAGGCTCGGCCCTCTGAGTCAAGAAGAAGCCAGATAGCACTGTTGGTCTTGTACAAGGACAGAGTTAAGCTCCTTGTTGCCGAGCACGGATAGCATGCAAGCCGGCGCGGCTTCTCTGCCTACCAGCCCCTGGCACCCTCTGCACCGCGTTCTCTCGGCAGATAAGTCCCGGGACGCTTGCAGCCTGGAACAAAGGAAAACCCCAGAGCCAGGCAGAACGCATAAGGCAATGCGCCCTAAGTGAGAGGACCCACACAGTGGCCCTCCAGAAGCCGAAGGGGAAAGAGATCCAGGAAGATGGAGACCCCATAACGGAACGCACCCAAATCCAACTCTAGATTATTTTAAGATCTTTTCCTAGGATGGTGGGGAAGAGGTGTTGATATTTATTCATGATTAGTACATGTATTATGATCTTTCTCCAGGGGTTACCTGAAAGTGAGCATTTGAGAACGGTCTTCGCCTAAATAACAGGAAGTTACCCCAATACCGACACACCTCGGTTTTACAGTGACTCTTGTTTTCTTGCCAAGAACCTCAGAGCACTTTGTGAAAGGCCTAGATTTCCACGGAGCGGTAGCTGGATGCGAGACATTTCCAGAGCCTCTTGGAATGTGCTAAAGAAAGATAAAGAGGTCACCAAAGGCCACAGACACATTGTGTAAGGTCTGTCTTTATGCATAGTTTATAGACACGGGTAGTAAAAATTGGAGATGTTACAGTTCTGTTAGCTCTTGGCTCCCGAGAGACTGAGACTGGCCAAAAACTCAGGTAAACAAAATACCAGCTGAAAACTCCTCTGCAAGAACGCTTCAGAATATTGTACCTGGGTTTTGGCTCCAAGCCACCACAAACAGAGTCTGTGGGCCTGCTGGCACTGACACAAGAAATCCGTGGGGGATATCAGGGGAATCGCTGGCTTAGGGGGTTGATAATGGGAACTGTTTTGCCTCTTATCTTCTGGCTCACTTTAGACCCAGGTGAAAAGCGACTAAAAATGGCCACCTTATTGTGGCCTCTGGGCTGGGTAGTTTCTACTTGGGTCCCAGTAAACAAGAATTTGCCTCCCTCCAACAAAAGAGAAACTTGGACCAAAGATCTTACAGATCGGCCAAGAATTCAATGAGCCATAATAAAGTTAAAAAAGGAAGAAGGAAGGGGGGGGGAAGAAGATAATGAAGATAATGAAGTAGAGGAGGAGAAGAAGAAGAAGAAGGAGGAGGAGGAGGAGGAGGAAAGAAAGAATTGGTAATAATGTTCTTCTCACAAATAGGTGTACTGGCACAAAGGCTATTCTTGGGGTTGCGGTCGTTTGTATAGATGCAGCCAGATAATGGAATCTCGGAGTCAGTTAGTAGTTTTCTAGATTACGATGTGGAGGACAATATCTCAGCCTCAAGTTTCTTAGGCAGAAAGAGATGAGACTGTATCTAATCAGCACCTACCAAGTACATTGAAGCCTTGAGGTCACCTTGCCCAGAAACTCTTCTCTCACTTCAGTGATCTTACCCACAACCGTCCTTGTCCACCCCCAGTCCTTGTCCACCCCAAGTCCTTGTCCATCCCGAGTCCTTGTCCATCCCCAGTCATTGTCCATCCCTAGTCATTGTCCATCCCCAGTCATTGTCCATCCCCAGTCCTTGTCCATCCCCAGTCATTGCCAGTTGGAGCTAGGTAAGTCTTTAGGTCCACTCTGTGCATCATTGAGCAGCAGGCCCGCCCTACCCACTAGATAACTATGGCAGCCCATCTTTCCTCCAACTGGGACAGCCCACAGTGCCTCTAGGCATTGCCAAGCATCCAGCTGGGCAGGTACAAAGCTGCCCCGGGTTTGGAAGCATCACTCTTAGACAACCAAATAGGACAGGGGGAAGATTGTGAACTCTGAAAGCAGCGAATTTAGGTGTAGGTCCTCTTCACACTTCTGCCCATATGACATGGGCAAGCCATTGCCCGCTTAGAACATCAGTGCCTTTGATTGTGTCACTACTAACTTCCTGGGGGTATTGAGAGCATTAAAGGAGTTACAGCAAGGCACACAATAAGTCTTCAACTTCTAGTTTGCTTTCTTCCTGCTTTGGGATTCTGTCGATATAAAGACCCTTTGACTCATTTGAAATCTTTGCCTCTCTACTCTCTAATTCTTACTCCTTTTAGAGGATGCCTTCATGGCACAGGCACTTAACTAAAACTAAAAGGCATGACATCACACCTTGGGTTTGAACTAACTAGCTAAGTGTACTTGGACTGGTTATTTAGGTCCTTTTGATTCTTTGATGTTAAATCAACATCATCATCTTGGTATCTACAAAACTCTGTGATGCAACATTACACCCCAGCTCAGAAGCCTGGCCTAGTCCCCACTGCTGCTCGTGAGTCATGGAAAACGTGGGACTGCAGATTCCCTTTGCTTTATACTCAGTCAAGTTCATGTCTTATTAACTTGATCCTCAGACATGCCTGTGCATTAAGTTGCGTTGTGGAGATTGGCAAAACAAGAGACTCGAGGTATCACCTCCAGAGACTTTTCATTTAATAGGGTCAAGGCAGGCCTCTGAAAACAGAAGCCATCTCTAAGACACAAAGTCAGCTTCTCATGTGGTACAGAGATGTAGCTGGACTGGAGAGCCACACTCAGACTCCCCTGCCCAGGTCAAGCACCTACTTACCTTCCCTAACTCGTGACTGACTCCGTCCCCCTCCAGAACTTTGCTCAGTTCCTGTCCCTACCTAGATTGAACCCCTAACTTTTCTCATCCTATCAATGACTGTTTCTCATTCAAAACTAACCCGCCCTTAGGAACCCTTCCCTCTCTCTTCCGGTACCTAAACAAATTCTTAGTATACTCATGAAAATAAAACTTACATGGACACAAGGACAACCAAAAGTGTACAACACTGTTCTTCAGAGGAAAATAAAAGTTAGGACTTCACAAAGAGCAGCCAGAGTGTCCACATTAATTTGAACTCTTCTTGCTTTGTAGATGTCAGAGACATTTTATGAACCAAACAACAGCACAACGTCGTTAAAGGTGCAAACATCTCCCCAGTTAACAGCAGCCCACCTCTGTCAGAACACCTGTTTCTAAACATGAACTTTGAACTCTCTAAATAGTAAACCACCACTAAGGAGTGATTTCTTGTCCTTAGCAACATTTTAAAGATCATATTCTGGACAAAATTTCAATATCTGTTCCAAGCAACAGCAATGTTATCTGGACCAGTGTGTTTTCCAAATTGCCTTCTCGGGTGAGAGTATATATTTGAATAAACAAATTAGGATGCATCGGCTTTATAAAACATTGTCATTTGAGCAACAACAACCTAATACTTGCAAGTGTAGCCTTAACTGATGTTGCTACCTTAAAGGCTGTTTGATTGGAGCAGTGGTTTCTAATGAGAGGACTTTTAGAAATGTCTGGAAACACCTGACTTGTTACAACTTTAAGGACAGAAAGGAAAGGGGCCAGGGTGCTGCTTACCACCTACAGCCAATGAGAGAGCCCCAGAAGAAAGCTCATAACTCCCTGGTGTGTTTTCTTGTGCAATATAGTCTGTCTCTTCTCTCTTCAGTAGAGTTTGTTTGTTATTGTTTTTATTTGTGGGGTTTTGTTGTTGTTTGTTTATTTGCTTGCTTGCTTGCTTGCTTGCTTGGGGCGTGTTGTTTGTTTGAGACAGGATCTCATGTATCTCAGGCTGGTCTGGAACTCAATATGCAGCCAGGGATGACTTTGAACTTCAGCAGTGTCTCAGCTTCCTAAGTGCAGGGACACCAAGCAGAGTCTGTGCATGCTGGGTCCTAAGCTAATCCCTCCATTCTGGGTCTAGATCCTTTCTTCCTTTTCTTTTCTTTTTTTAATTTTTCATTTTGTTTTGTTTTGTTTTCAGAGTTGTTGCTTGCTTTTCTGGGGGGGGGTTGTTTGTTTTTGTTTTTGTTTCTGTTTTGTTTTTGAGACAAGATGTCATTTTATAGCCAGGAGGACCTGGAACTCATAGCAATCCTCCTGCCTCAGGTCTCTTAAATGGTGAGATTTTTGGCATGAGCCACGATGCCCAGCTAAACATTTATTTTTCAAACCATTGATTCAAAGATGGGTAAATAAAGGCAACTGGAGAGACGTTACACTATTGGCTGGTCCACACTTGGAAATTTCCACTAACCAAGAGCCATTGCCTCAAGAAAAAAGTGGGACAGAAAAGATCATAGTAAGATGGCTGGGAGCCTACCTGCTTGGGTAGAAATCTCAGCTCTATCCAGTACTAGCTATGTAACTTGGAACAATTTATTTGATGATTCTCTATACTTCTATCTCTTCATCTATGAAATAGCAATAATACCGTATTTTATCTCATATTTTTTGCAAAATTTTCAACTAGCATATAGTGTTTGATAATTATCAACTGTCTTTATAGTTATTACTGTCTTCACTTTAAGTAAATGTGGTAAAAACTCAAAGTGCTATACAGTGGCAGAGATTGCAAGCAGATGAGGTGTCAGGACAGCAGCTCTCAGCCCTGGTTGGACATTAGAACAACATGTGGAGTGTTTTAAAAAGAAAAAAAACCTCAGCAGGTAAAGGTGCTTTCCTCCAAGCCTGGTGACCAAAGAGTTTAAGCCCCAGAACCCACACAGTGAACGGGGAGAACAGATTCCCCCAAGTCCTCTTTTGGCCTCCAAACACAGCAACCACGTACTCACACATACACACACAGATACACACAGACATAAATGTATGGTTTTAATTTCTCAGCCTTACACTCAAACCAATTGAATCAGAATTTCTATAGATGTCACACGGATATTGGTATTTTCCTCAGGTGATAAACGTGTGTTGTTTTCACTGATGACAAATGCATTAAAATGCTAACAAAGACTAGAGAGAGGTAGAAGAAAGCATATTACACAAAGAAGCACATGTCTGAAAAGAAGACACACAGGAAATGGTCTTGGAAATAAAGAATACATTTTTTGATATATGGAGATAAACTATAACAGTTTCTATTTTCTCATGAATTTAACATTACAGTCTACTTCTAACATACAAAATGCTATGGAAACAGGAAGGGAAAAAAATCTCTGAAATTTGGCATTGTGGGGAAATTACTATGAAGCCATTTGTATAATATCCAGTGAGTAAAGAAAAGCTTTGGAGAAATTTGGGAGTATAAAATTGTCTAACACCAAGAAGTTTGCTCTATTTTCTACTTTTTTACCAAAATACGTAAGAATTAGTACAGAAGTCTTTGGCTCACAGTTTTTTTAAAGGTTTATTTACGTGTGTGTGTGTGTGTGTGTGCGCGCGCGCGCGCGCACGCATTGGTGTTTTATCTGAATGTATGTCTGTGAAAGTGTCAGCTCCCCTGGAACTGGAGCTACAGCCAGGTGTGAGCTGCCATTTGGGTGCTGGGAATTGAACCTGGGTTCTCTGAGAGAATAGTCAGTGCTTTTAACCACTGACCCATCTCCTCAGTTCTAAAGCTGCAAAGTCTAAGATCAGCCAGCCCCATCTGTTGGCTTTGGTAAGGATCCTTCTGGTTATGGCACAGCATAGAGCAGTGGTTCTCAGCCTTCCTAATGCTGCCACCCTTAACACGTAGACTTCATAGCTGTATTCTTGCTACTGTTACAAGTTGTAATACAAATGTCTGTGTTTTCTGTTGGTCTTGTGACCCTAAAGGGGTCACAACCCACAGCTTGAAAACCACTGGCATAAACCATGAGTTCATAGAGGGTACAAGAGAAAGATAATCTGTGGATACAAATAGATAGAGACTGTGGAGGAGCCACTCCTGTGATAGTAGCTCAGGCTTGTGAGAACCAGGAAAGCACTTTTAACCTTCTGGGGTTCCTCCTGAAGCAGTTGCCTTCCAGTGAGCCTTGTTTCTTTAATGACCCAACCATATGCCGGGCGATGGTGGCCCACACCTTTAATCCCAGCACTCGGGGGCCAGAGGCAGGTGGATCCCTGTGAGTTCAAGGCCAGCCTGGTCTACAATGTGAGTCTAGGACAGCCAAGGCTACACAGAGAAACCCTGTCTGGAAAAACAAAACAAAACAAACAAACAAACAAAAGACCCAACCATGTCAATACTGCCACACTGAGGGCCAAGATTCCAGCGTATGACCCTTCGGGAAACACGCTCAGGCTATATCCAAACTGTAACAGGTTCAAAAAATTTTCAAAATTAAGAATCCAAAGGAATATTCAGTAAAGAATGCAGAAAAGCCAATGAATAGTTATTTATTGTTGAAATTTTTAAGGTTCATTCTTGTTTCATGGTCTAAGGATACATGGAAACCAAATGAGTTAAAATCTGGTAGATTCTCCTAAACCATTGTTTCCTCAAGAAAACTCAAGCCACAGTTCAAAAAACAGAGCTAAATTTTTAACTACCATTATATAAATCCACTAATGGAAAGGAATATACATTTTTAGTTCTGACTCCCACAATTTAATGTAGCAGAATCATCTTGCTAGCACTCAGGACTCAACACTTTTTATAAAATAAAAATAAATAAATAAATAAATCAGAATAAAGGGGAGGAGGAGGAGGAAGAGGAGGAGGAGGAGGAGGAGGAGGAGGAGGAGGAGGAAGAAGAAGAAGAAGAAGAAGAAGAAGAAGAAGAAGAAGAAGAAGAAGAAGAAGAAGAAGAAGGAGAAGAAGAAGGAGAAGAAGAAGAAGACTCTCTATTGACAGACATCAGTATCCAGTCCATTAGGATGCCAGTCTTTAGAACACAAGACATTTTGTGTATGGCTGCTGTTTTCTTTAACTCTGCCTCCCATCTTAAGCTCAAAGCATTTGTAACCTTCAACTGGCGACTTCTAAAATAATTAACTCAACACACTCGAAGAAGTTTTTAGTCTGCTTATTTGCCTCTAAAGGCCTACTAAACAGATCAAAACATAACTGCAAGAATAAAGTACCACTTGAGCCTTGATGTCTTACTGTATTTTCCTTTGTGCTTGCTATTATGGGCCTAGGGAACAATGCGAAACCACCACACAGGGAAGAGAGAGGCTTGAATCGTAACAGCTGTGGTCTCAGTGCACGCTGTGAAATTCTGCACAGCTCTGGATCACGACTGGAGTGGCACCTGTGCAAAACAGGTTTCCTCTGATCCCCTGGAAAGCCTTCTATTTTACACAGGCCTGAACTGTGTTTGTTCTTCTTAAGCCAGTTCTCTGCCTCGGAATTTAGACGATCATTCTACTGCTTAGCCCCGTCCTTCTAAAGCAATCCAGAGAGTTCACGGGAGATATATCAATGAGTCAGTTCATCCCTGCCTTGCCCGACTATCCCCTACGTGACTCGCTGGGCAATATAACTTTCACAGAGATGAAAAAGAATGCCCTCTGTCTACAACGCCTAGAGGCTTTTCTGTGAAGTCAAATCCTCCATGATATGAATTGTGTACAGGGAGAACTGCAGGACGTGGTCATCCCATTTCTGCAGGGCCTATGTCACAAGTAAAAGATGCACAACTGCCTGCCCCCAATCGTTGGAAATCGTTACCAAACTAAAGCCATCACTTACACTGAAATTTGTCTGTGGTTTCTTCTTTTAAGAGTTAGGAAAAATGTCTTCCTTGGATGCTACAGAAAACGTGACTAGGGACAACTCTTCAGAGGTCCACAAGAAGGAAAGGAAATGTCGGAACCAAATTTTTGGGCTCATTTGTTCATTTCATAAATAAATGTTGAAGATGGGTTTGTCTTATGAAAGCTGAGAAGTACAGTGTTTAGCAATTATGCAAACCCTGAACACTTGGCTCTTTGAAAGCATTTCTGTTGGTCTTGGAATGCTCTCTGCATCCAAGTAGCTGACAACGTTTCTTATTATTATTATTAATAACCCAAGACGTTAAGGAAGGTATGAGCTCTCTTTGCATGAGTAGAGAGACTCTGGCTTAATTCCATTTTTTCCGAGCTCTACTATGAACCAATGGCTGCTGACTCTTCTACTTATACACTATTCTTACGTGGTTTCTAATAATAATTTATTATTCAGTTCAGGGTGAATTTAAAGTTCTTTAAGAAACATTACAGAAATGCTTGCACAGAAGAAACACAGTTGAGGTCTCAGCAGGTGACAGTAGTAATAACTGTTCCCTTAGCTCGCCTGGGCACTGGAGAACGCCTACATAGTGGCTTACTGTTGTTTCACATTCGTTATTATCAGAGAAAGAATACATACCTGGAGACTCCTAGTGAAGTTTCTGAAGCTCACTGCCTCCCTGCTCTGTGTGAAGGCTTACAGAAAATGCCTGCAAGGCTGGGACACCATGCTTCAGGGCCTTACAGTTTTAACCAGTGTGCCACGCTTGAGATGCTGTGTGTAGCATTCTGCAAGGTACCACAAGAGTCCCAGAAAATAGAAAACATACTTTATCTCCAAAGAAGATTCAGTAGAGTTGGAAAGACAAGATGAGTGCTAGGAAGGCAATCAGCAAGGGCTGGAATGAGAAAATAAATGCTCCAATGACATGAGGGGGGCGGTGCCTTTAATTAGGTTTTAAAAGATTACTGAGATACAAGGCATCTTAGAAGCAGAATAAGAGAAATGACAATATGAAGATATAGCCCTTATGGGGGTCTCGAATGGTGTTTTTATCCCCTCCTTTTTTCTTTTGTCTTGTTAGATACAACAGTAAAGGCAAGGCCAGAGTTACTTGGAAGAATCTCCGCTCAACTACATGAGCTTGCCATAGAAGTGGGAAAGCAAGGGAACCACAAAGTGAGTGGATGGGAAGCAATAACTCAGCGGGAAAGTCTCTCTGGAAGGAGAGAGAAAAAAACGTGTGGGAAAGGTTATCACTGTAATCCAGGCTACTAAAGGACAGGCACAGGAACGTAGACTCCTGGCGTAAGAAGAGTCCCAGGAAGGCACCCTCAGCGAGGTGACCGGATACACGTACAGAAAGAGAACTGGGGCGGAGTGAGACTTGAGTGTCACACTGTCATTTTTCCATCCTTGTGCTTGAGCAGTCACTGAACTTTTCCCCATCCACGTCCTCCCATAACTCTACACTAGGCACTAAGCTTCTTCTGTGGCTTCCAGTTAAAAATCTGTTCATGCTCACAGATTTCTCCCACTTACTATCTCGATCACAAACCTAGCCAGTCATGACTCGGACTTGCACTCTAGGGAACGTGGCTGACCATTGTCCAGGAAGGTCTCCAGCTCCCAGGCTCTCCTCTCCCTCCAAGAAGTGAGCTTCCTGAGCTCACCTGGCACAAAGAACTCCTTGAGTGTTCTTGGAATCTCCCTATAAACTCCAAGCCCTTTCCCCAGCAGAATATCTGCCTTTGTGAGGTCTATTGCAGGCCAATTTCTCAATCTTGTTAAAAAGGAATAGAGGTGGGGGTGCTAGTTAAAGGGTATAGAATTTCAGTTATAGGAGATAAATAGATTCTGGAGATCTACTTGTCAAGAGCTATCTACTGGATGTATTCTTGCTTAAAGCAGGTCTCCAGCTGCAGCTTAGTGTGCTTGGGTGCTTGCCTAGCATGGACAAGGCCCTGGGTTTGATCCCAAATACTGCATAAGACATATGTGCTGAGACCTGCCTGTAACCCCAGAACTCCAGAGGAGAGCCAGGAGGATTAGAAATACAAGGTCAGCCTTGGCCTGTGTATCAAGTTTAAGGCCAGCTTGGACTACAGGAGACATTGTATCAGAGACAGAGACAGAGACAGAGAGAGACAGAGGGAGATGAGAGAGACACAGAGAGACCGAGACAGAGAGATAGAGAGAGACAGAAAGACAGACAGACAGAGACAGAAAAAGAGGCAGACAGAGAGACAGAGACAGACAGAGAGACAGACAGAGAGACACAGAGAGAGACAGAGCGTTGAAAGGAGATTGTATGTTTTCTGACTTAGCCTAGCTCTGGCTTCTTTCTCAAGTAGCCACAGTAAAACAGTGAATGCCTCTACCCCCTCAAAACAGTATTTTAAAAAAAAGAAAGAACGAAAGAAAAAGAAAGACTTTGCTGTAGCTTACATTTTCAGGTCAAGCATGGGAGCTGCATTGCTACAGGCCTGAGAAAGGCAGACTGAGGGTGTGGAGGAGGAGGAGAGTGCTTGCCTCGGGGTGAGCAGGACACAGTGAAGGGAGCAGGTCTGTGAGGACAGACAGCATCTTCCTTCTTTACTGCACGCAGGGCCCCAACCCACCGGATGGTGCCAACCACACTCAGGGCAGCTCTTCCTTCCTCGGCTGATTATCTCTGGAAACGCACTCACGGTCACACCCAGAAAGATGTTTCACCCATCTTCTACGTATTTCTTGACCCACTCAAAATGATGGTCAAAATCAGCCACCACATCTTTCCTATCTTGGTGGGTCTAAATATCTGAAAGTAAATCCATCTCTCTTCAAGGCTGCCAAATACAAATAGCCAAAACACTAGGAATGTAACATTTATATAATTCCTGATTGTGTCACAGTTCTTCTTGCCGTAGGTAATCTATTGTATATATGTGTAATAACATAAATGTGTATGTACAAAAATAAAATAATTTTTAAAAAGTTAACCACCACAGCAGTCTACTTAAATCTGTTAACGTTTCCAGTCCTGTGGGACTGAGGTATAGCCCTCTGGTGTTTCCTATCATGGCTGCTTGAATGTCAGCCATACATCAGTCAAAGCAGGAAGTCACCTCTTTTGATCGCTGCACCAATCTAAGCATATTTTAAGGTTAGAACCTTTAGGAAGACTTAAAGGTCACACCTCACTTTTCTCCACCATTCTTTCTTCCTCCCTTCTTTTCCCCCCTCCTTCTCCGCCCCCCCCCCCACCCTTTCTTTCTCCTTTCCTGCATCATCTTCCTTTGTCATCCACAGAACAGTTATGTCCACAGTCAAAATCTATGAATGGAAGAGGAAACCCGGTTCAGTGTGCACCCCATGACATTACAGATGGCTATGCGACAACCAATTTGGGGCATCAACCAAGATCAATTCTGTCCTTTTGATTGCATTGGTAACTTTTTTTTGCCTGATTCCTTTGTTCCCAGCTTGCTCTATGTCTTTTAAATAATTCTCTCACTAGTTTCCCTCGGCCTTTGTAAGTCTAGTTATTTTTTTTTTTTTTAAACGCAGTAGAATCTAAAATCCTTTAAATTACCTTTCTTCCAATTCACCATCTTACTTCATTTATCAGCAAACGTGATCAGGGGATGAACAGCTAGCTAGGCAGCAAGGCTGCTGAGGATTAATTATTTGCTTCCATTATGCAGCTGAAGATCATGAGAAAACTTAGAAGGGGAAAAGTAGTGAGAAGTCTTTGGGTCAGAGAAAGACGTCAAATAAAAACACATCAAGGAAGAGAATAAAAATAAATGAAAATAATATGGGGGAGGGAAGGCCCTTTGAAGAGGAAATAAAAGCACATGGCAGATCGGTGAGGGAAAGCTGAGCCGTTCCAATGGGCACACAGAGGGGAGAGATTCCCAGTCCGAGTATTTTCAGCTGGGACCAGAAAAGGGAAACACAACTGGTGGATTAAATGTGAATTTACTAGACTGAACTACAAGATGTTGCTAATGTGTGACTATTCTTCACCTGTGGAAATAACAAGGCTGTGTGGTTGGACCATATCGACGTAACCAGAGAGTTACCTTGCTGACTTCCAAACCAGAGGAGGATGGCAGGAAATAACTTTGAATACACGGCTCACTTGTTTTGTTGTTTTGTTTTGCCAAGCAGATTTAAGTAAACTAAAATATAAGCAAATATAAAAGTTATCAGTAAAACATGGCAAAAATCAACTTCATTTATTTCTTTACATATTTAGTATATGTGCACATATATTTAAATATACACTGTATATTAACTGTAAATGTTCATTGTAATTATGACAGGCCACTAATTACCAAGTAAGCAGCTATTGAAGGATAAGGTCACTATTTCTTTTAACCTGTCTATATGTATCCCACAGTCTGCTATGCATACATATACATATATAATACATATATGTGTGTATGTATGTATGTGTGTATATATATGAGACAGAGATGGGACAGGAGGCAAAAAGAGAAACTGTGTATTTCTGTTCTGTAATTTTATTTCTTTCAAGAACTGACAAATTGATTTTAGCAAATAGATTGATTTTTTTTTTTTTGGCCTTTGTTTATTTCTTTTAAAGAGATGAGGAAAAAAAAGGAACAGAAAGTTGACAGCTGGGAGCAGAAAATACCTCACGGATGTGGGATTTATTGCGAGCTCTGTGCCTGAGTTAAAGACGCTAATGCTGAATTCACCCACCAGGATCAAAACTCCTACAGAACCCTTCCAGCCGCAGCAGCAGTGTTTATGGCTCCGGGTTCTGCTTCAGAAGATAGGAATGTGTCCAGAGCCATGGTCTGACTTCTCTTCCCCGCCTGCCACAAGCAGAACCACGGTCTGTTCTTTTACTGCAGTGGAAATGCTCGCTTGGCACCGCTTCCCGCAGCCCAGGAAACACCTGCTTCCAAATTAATTTATCATCTATTTACACCTATGGCTGCACTCCACATTCTAGCTTGGGTTTTTTTTGGGGGGGTTTTTTTTAAAGAGTTTTGGTAAAGCATATAAGAACATTTATAATCTTCTCTTTTTGTTGCCTGTGACATAATGTTGGCTTGTACATATTTCGTTTCATGTCCAGCTTTTTAAAATGTTAATAATATGTAAAGATATGTGATATGTTGGAATATATGTGAGGCCTTTTTTTTTTTTCTGAGTCTTTTAAAGCATACCCTAACACAGATACTGTACACTACACATACTTTCCTTACATCTTGTTCCCAATTTCTCCTTTCATTTGGCCAGACTAAACCATGCAGTAAAGTATCTTTTGAGTTTCTTTAACAAAGAAATCTGAGGGTGCCCACAACCTCACTGACTTCAAATAGGAATGACTCACTTCTGTGAAAATATTTATTCCCCCCCTACGATTTTGTGGTAAAGGGAAGAAGTGTTTAATACATCCCAGATGACCTTGGGGAAGAGGGGTTATGAAAAATCAGCGTGACTACTGTTTCATTGACTTTACTTTGTCCCGTTTATCAAGTACAAAATTCCATAATGTTAAAAAAAAAATTAGCTGTTTTCAACACTAACGTTAGTATTAGGCTGATAGTGTAAATGTTTTAAATACAGGTTAAATGCTTCATGAAGTAGCCTTCCTTTCTCACAGCAAAGAACAAAGAAACACGAAACCGTTTGGTAACCGAAATGTCTAGCCCGACTGTAAGCAGGCAAATGAAATCAAGTTCGCTCCCACGTTCTCGGACACCTGCTGTTGCTCAAGAGTGCTGACATTATGCCGCTAAGACAAAACTCGTGTCAGATCATGAGCATTGTGTCTGTCCTGAACTAGAGACAGAAAAGAGCAGAGGGGAGGGAAAGGAAGTCTTAGCTCCCAGGAGCAAAACCTGAGCCACAAAGTCAGGGAGAGTATTATTCAACCATTCCAATTCCAAAACTGAGGGGGAAACACACACACAATTCTTGAGCATCTAGACTACAGCCAGGCGCTTGTTCCTTCACGCCATTGAACAATGGTCTGTACAGGACAAGGATGCAAATACTTACAATCTCTTAGATCAGTGGTTCTCAACCTCCCTAACGCTGAAACCCTTTAATACGGTTCTTCGTGTTGTGGTGACCCACCCCACCCCCACCATAAAAATTATTTTTGTTGCTATCTCATAACTGTAATTTTGATAGTTATGAATTGTAATGTAAATATCTGTTGTTGTTGTTTTTTTACGATGGTCTTAGGCGACCCCTTGTGAAAGGGTCATTAGCTAACCCCCAAGATGGGTTGGGGCACACAGGCTGAGAACCACTGTCTTAGGGTTTCTCTCGGTGTTTAGACATGTGACGTTTTACCATCATTTGTAACTGTCTTAATTACAAATGCAAGTCAGTGAATAGTAAATTGTTTTGTAAATCTCTTTCTTAATGGCAAAGACGACCACTAAATGTCACTTTTTTTCCTCGTTAGACTTCTGTGCAGTGGAATACACACTTAATTTTACAAGGCTCATTAATATTTCAGGTTTTGTAATGCCGCCATCCTGTAAAGGCTCGAGGACTGTGCTGCCTCTGTTACACCATTGTTGTTTATCAGAGCAGCCTGCAAGTTCACACAGGATGTCAGCCGAGGATATCTTTACAGCTCACAGGCCAGGACTCATAACTCAGCCTCTCCATCCTACAGCTTGCTTTATGTGTCTATCTCGGAGATCTTTTAAATTAAAAAGAAAACTAGCCGAATGCAGAGGTAGCAAAGAACAGACATCTGGGCAGCCCGAAAGGGATTAGTAATATTGCCTTATAAAATAATGAGAAGCAATTGCCTAATTGGTAAGCCATGCCCTCAGACGGTGTGTTAGTCATCTATTTATTCCTTTGTGTATTATGTTTGTTTATTGATGTTTTCCCCCCTATCTAAAGAGCCTGCATACCACGCCACATTACTGTACATGCTAAATTGTAAAACCTCCATATTGGCTCACTAACCACAGATGACTAGCAATTTTCCAAGCATTTGCTGGAACAGCTTTAGGATATTACCAGAAAGAGATTAAAACTGTGGGAACAGAAAGACACTGTTGACAACTTACGGTCTTTATTAATCACCAAAACACAATCTGAAAATACCTATTTTTAAAAAATGCATTCTCTCCCTTAACTATCTATCATGCTAACCGTGGTGGCACCACAAATATCCCTCCTCCAGCCCTAGATCCTCTTTCTTCTTTCAGAGGATGCAGGCTCTAGACTTGAGGCAATGGGTGTTTATGGATGCTTACATATGTATTATACACACGTAAATAAGATAGCTATCCGACATGACTGGTGAGAACCAAACTCCAGTCCTCTGTAAGGCCACTGAAAACCTGGAAAGCCTATTCTTCAAGGAACATTCCCCACATCAGGGCCTCGGCTGTCAATGCTACGCTAACGCTTCTCAAATTTACATTTCCAGTTGCAATATCCTATAAGAATTTTTTTCCATTTGGATTTCCTCCCCCCCACACACTCAAAAAAAATGCCACTGGATGTGTTCACATTCCATCTTTTCCTGACACCAGCTCCTTTCCCACCCTCCATAACTGTGCTCACCAAGGCCCTAACTCTGCTCCACTTCTCCTGATCTTTTTAAATTCCTTACAGAACTTGTCACCAACTGTTGTTCTCTGTGTCTAATTTAAAACTTCAACGGGTCTCTGAAATGGGCTTTCTCTTTGTTCTCGTTGAAAGTGTTTTCCATCAGACCCTCAACCTCTTCTACTTTCCTCTTCTTCTTCTTCTTCTTCTTCTTCTTCTTCTTCTTCTTCTTCTTCTTCTTCTTCTTCTTCTTCTTCTCCTTCCTGTGGAATAGAAATGTTTTCCCATTTGTATTTTTTAATTGTGTTCCTCTCCCCACTTCATATATGTTCCATGAGGTCAGGAAGTGTTCCAGTGGTTTGGTTCACGGTACTGAGGTGGTGGGAATACTAGGCACTCTGTAAATATCTCTCAAGCAGATAAAAGTACAGATAGGCAAATGAAAGAGCTGGCCACAATGCTCAGGGTTGAGAATGCTCCACCAGAAAAAAAAAATATATGGGCATGTAATTGGATCTGTTCTCACATCCACCCTGCACTTCCAGTCAGTTCCAAGTTCTTATGATTTGTCCTTTCAACATCCCCTGTCCACCAAATCCTAACCCCTGTCTTCTACAAACAAGTTTCTCCAGCCTTCTACTACTTTACTCATTTCCACCTGATGAGTCTTTCCTAGATTTTCCATCACTCTCCAAAACTTAAAATTCTGTATGGCTTCCAGAACCCTCTATAATCTAACCATAGACGCACTCTACTTGTCCTGCTGCCTTCTCATTTCCAGTCAGTGTCCATCCCTCCCTCTCTTCAGCTTAGGCCAAGCGGGGTGGCTCCTTGCTTGCAGCATTCTGTCCAGCCTCACTTTCTTGTAACATCTCTCCTTCTCCCTGTTTTCCCCAACCCTCTATACTTGCTTGTGGCCTAAGGCCCTGTTCTGGTCCACTGGGCTCTTTGAAAGCCTCGTTATCAAGCCCAGCCCCACAGCCTGTTGCTTTGTCTAGACTCTAAACGCACATCCAAGCCTCAGCGACTCATTGTATTGATGGTTCCCTGATGGTTCCATGGCTTTTCCTTGGTTCCCCCACTCACCACGGAGGTATCGCACGTGAAGCAAGACCATTCTCATGACCAGGGTTAGATCAGTGTGCTACATGGGCACAAGTCCAAAAGCCAAACATAAAACTGGAAATGTCTTTAAATCATACCAAGAGGTTCCAAAGAGATCCAGCAAATACCCGAAGTGCCCCACTCTTCTATCATGGTCTCTCTTGGCTTCGTGACAACTGCTCATGAGCAGTTCTTCCTCCTTTCTGGGGTTCCATTCAGTGCCATTAAACCCTGGTCCATTATGATTTTCCTGGGGTTTTTGTTGTTGTTTTGTTTTGTTTTGTTTTGTTTTTGTCTTCTTAACCTTGCAACTCTGAATTTATCATTCTTCCAGGAATAGCTCTCTGCCCTTGTCTCTCAGATTCTAATTTTAACACTCATTCCAATAATAGGCATTAATTGGAAGAATCTCCACCCCCTGGAACTGTGAAAGTAACTTTTCTACTTATAATGGCCAAGGAGAAAGAGGAAAGAGTTCTCAGGTTAAAGCTGTTGTTGTCCTCACAGCTTCCCTTTAGTTAAACCCTAATGGATCACTGCAGAGACATACCACTTGTTTCCCCTGGAAGTTTCCCATCAGATCCCCAACATTCCTACTTTTCTGTCTCCTGTGATGTTGGGAGACGTATCCTGATAGCAATCACTGTATGGAAGACTAAGTCAGACCTGAAGCTTCAGCTGTAGGCTCTCCATACATAGCCCAGCAACAACTGCCCCACCTCTGCTCCCCATCCATTAAAGAAGCACATGAGATGAACGTATGGCTCATGTCAGCCCTTCTCCATGCACTGTCCTCCGCAACGGAAGGATAACCTCATCACCAAGTTGTTCTCTGAGTCCCCAGACACCACCTCTTCTGTTGGTGAAACCAACAGTGGCCTGACACCAGGGCAGCTTAGTGCCATGGGACATTGCACAGCCCCTCCCCAGGAAACGTCCACAGATGAGAACATCCAACAGAGGAGAGGAGAGTCTACAAACATGACAATGGAACATACAAAAGCCACTTCCAGAAAATGTCCATGATAACTGAAGACTTGGGGAAGAGATTAGCTCTGCCAATAGAGACAGCAGATGTGCATAAATAAACATCAGTAGTCAGTTCCCCACTTTGGCCTATGACCTCCCAAGGCTCACAACACCAGGCATGGGTTTCCTACCATGGAGTGTCAATGCCTAATCAGAGGGTAGCTGGTTACCCTACAACAATCATATCACTGTCACACAGAAGGGCACACCTTGACCAGCAGATTGTTTTTTAGGATTCATAGCAAAGTAAAAAAAAATGGATGCCTTTTCTCCCCCAACAGCCTACATGGTATCTTCCGGTACTTAGAAAGCAAGCTAGCAGGTGGAATCTTCCTGTCTAACTGTAGCTTGTTTTCTCTATCTGTCTTTAGCAAATGATCTTTTTTTTCTTTTTTGTTGAGAATATCATACTGGCATACAATGAAATATGATCATATCTACACTTATATTTCCCCCCAACTCCACCTTTGTTTCTCCACCGAACTTCAGCTCTTTTTTTTTTTTTATGACCCACTAAGTCCAGTTAGTGTTGTTCTATATGTACATGTGTGTGGGGTCATCCATTAAAATATGGAATCCTACCAGTTGTTCTGGTGGTGGTGGTGATGGTGGTGGTGGTGGTGGTGATGATGGTGGTGGTGATGGTGATGGTGATGGTGGTGATGGTGGTGATGATGGTGGTGGTGGTGATGGTGGTGGAATAAAACCTTAACTTTGAGTTAGGCAAAGAATTTTGTCTTGTAACATTGGAAGCACAGTAATGAACATTTTAAAAATATATGACAGTGATTCATGATTTTTTTTAGAAGTCTCTGATACAGACATTTAAGAATTTGAAAGAAGTGGCAGACTTGCAAAAAATAATACAAATCATATTTCTGGAAAATATATCCAGTATATATACAGCATTCTCAAATGTAATCATAGAACCCAAGTTTTGAAGTAGAAATTTTTCTATTATTTTTTTATTTTATTTTTGAAATTATAATTACGTCATTTCTCCCTTTCCTTTCCTACATCCCAAATCCTCCCATATACCCCTCCTTGGTCTATTTCAAATTCATGGCCTCTTTAAATGATATTTTATTAATTTTGGGGGGATTTCATACAGTGTATTTTTATCACATTCACACCCCAACTGCTCCAAAATATCCACTCTCTCCATCTTCATCTCACTACCCGCCCAACTTTGACTTGTCATCGTCACTGTCGTTTCCTCCTTCTCCTCCTCCTCTTCCTCCTCCTCCTCCTCCTCCTCCTCCTCCTCCTCCTCCACAGCTTCTTGGTCTTATTAAGAGTGCCATGTTTGAGTTCCATGCCATAGAATGGGCCTTAGAGCCAGTCCCAAAGTCATTGGTTGCTCCCATAACATAAGTACCACTATTTAAGTGGGCATATCTTGTCAGCCTAGTTATTCTTGTATCCCTCAGGGTTCTCAGCTGTGTGGGATTGATGATTATGTTTCTCCTCTGGTGGTGTACATAGCACCTCCCAGGCCTGTGAAAGCTGCCTCGCCAGGGTGAAGCTTCCAGGCAAATACCAAGTTGGTTTCTCCAGTCTACAATTCAAACATGCAGTATGTTGGACAGCAGACTCTTACCATCAAGTTCTAGAAGTTAACCAAGAATACTGGCAATAACTTGTCGTGTTTGGGAGTCTATGAAATCTCACTGGCCAACAACTCAAAAAAAAAAAAAAAAGGTAGCCTATTCCAGGTACTAGGGATGTTATTTGATAGCATGTGATATCTGGCTGAGGTATTGGTCTATCTTTCTAAGGTAACTCCATTAAAGCTCTTTTTGTATATGCATATGTATATTTTTTAGGAACCTTCTACAGTAGTAGGTTTCTGTGTGGATTTTTCCAGAATTAGCTACCTCTGGCCACAATCCCCCCCCCCCCCCGCCCAGCCTTCCCATCCCCCAGCCCACTTAACTCCTCCTATTCCGCTATTCCCTTTTCTCTTCTTTCATCGCTGCACTTTATGCCCCCTCCCTTGAAGCATCCCATCCTTCCTCACAGTCCCTTACTAATTTCCTAGCTTCTGTGAGCATTTCAAATAGAACACATATACCTAGAGGATCAGTAAGGAGGCCTTGTCCTCTAGTTCTGCCAGCTCACTAAGAGAATTAACAAGAATCTGTGCTGTTTGATAGGATGCGCAGAGCCTCCCTGACCAACACCTGGGGAGGCATCCCATACCTTGGACAGGGAATTTTGCTTAGTAACCCACTGTTTCTAGCATCAGCATTATCTAACCGTGTGAGCTAATGCCCTGTGTGTTCTTGTTTGGGTTATAAGATAATAGGTTTCTACATAAACTTTTCATACACTCTTCATCTCCCTCTCTTCCTCCTGGCCCAAGTCTTCTCTATGCCAGAATCCCCCTTTACTTTACTTCCAACTGTGTTCTGCTATCCCTCCTCCCCTAAGGTCATCCACCCACCAAGTCCCTTTCCTTGTTTCCTGGAACTTACAGCTATTGTTGAACTAATTTGGCATGGAATCACACTGCCTTCTGAATCTCTGTGTTTATACTAATCAACTACCCTCAGGCTTAATCCAAGAAGCCTCTCTTTTCAGTGAGTGTTGGTAATCAGAGGCTGCTGGCTGCCCAGAATGTTCAGAGTCAGTGCCCGTGGTCTAGGGCTCAGGCACTTGCACCACCCCCGCCCTCTAAGGCTCCGGAAAATGTTGTAAAAGAGGGAGTGGGAAATATGTCATCGTTGGATGCTAAAGTAAAGGGACATGGAACGCCATCCTCTAGCTGCAGTACAACCATATTTATGTCAACACAGTAGAGGCGTTTTGGAAGAGGTAACCTCAACTGAGAAGATGCCCCCCTTGACTGGCCTGTAGGCAAGTCTGTGATACATTTTCTTGATTGGTGATTGGTGTGGGAGGATGTAGTACACTGAGGATGGTGCTGTCCCTGGGCTGGCAGTCTTGGGTACTAGGAGAAAGCCATAGAAAGAAAAGCCAGTGAGAAGCACCCCTCCATGGCCTATGGATCCATTCCTGACCCCCAGGATCCTGCCCTGACCTCCCTCAGTGATAGACTGTAACCTGGAAGTGTAAGGAAAATTAACTCTTTCCTCCCAAAGTGGTTTTTGGTTATGGTGTTTTATCACAGCAATAAAAAAAAAAAAAAAAAACCTTTAACGATGCCACATTGAAATCATGAATTCACAACTTCCTGTCCTGAGTAGCCACAAGATCAGCCTGTCAACAATCAATCATGGGAAAGGGAGGGGCTACCCTACCCTACTGCTGAGCTCTTAGCTATTGATATATTTGGGAGGGGGCACATTTTGCTTTCTGATTGAGCACACAGGCTCCAACAGATAGCTCCAAATTCATGGTTACACAACTGACCCTGGTTAAACTCAATGGGTCACAGGGGGAAAAAATGAATAGACGTGAATGTGAGGAAACAATTTGTAAAGAAGAGGGGATAGACAGGGATAGTAGGGATGTGGAAGACGGGGTAATAGTGGTCAATTTGCATTATTTACATGTGTGAAATTGTCAAAGAACAAATTTAATTACTAAAAAGAAAAAAATGCATAATTAGGAACACAATGGCACTGTTTGTGTGATCCCTGATTTTATTCCTTGGCTCTGCAACTGGGAAAACAAAGGCATCATGGAAAATAAAATAATATTAGCTATCTCAAAATGTTCATGTGCAACTGATAACACATGCGTAGTGTGAACACAGGGCCCAGAACATACAAAAACATTGTTGATAGTTCACTCACTACCAGTCTCTCCAGCCACATCTTCCAGTAATCTGTTCATTCAAAACACACTCTTAAAAGGGCTACACAGATGGCTCAGTCATTAAAGTGACTGTCCCACAAGAATGAAGACCAGAAGTCCAAATCCCAGTCACCAATGTAAAAGCCAGACTTGATGTACGTCTCTTACCACATCATTATATGTGCAGAGACAGACAAACCTCTGGAACTCATTGGCCAGACAAGCACAGCTGAGTCAATGAACTCCAGGCTCCGTGAAGAATATGTCTCAAAAATAAAGGGAAGAGCAAAAGAGGAAGACACCAGACATCTACCTCTGTCCTTCATACACAGGCACTCCCAAGTGCATACATGCCTGAACACACAGATGCCATCATGCGCACTCGCACACACACCATACACACACACAAAAATAAAATAAAATAAAATAAAAATATTCACAAGGCATGTGCTTACAACCTTGGAAATACAGTGGTAAGTAGGACAGAATGACTGTACCTTACCAGGGACCTGGGCACAGAGCAGATGACTAATAAATATTTGAGCATTGACAGAAGCGGACTCTAGTGCCCCATCTCAGACATCCCCACCACCACTGGAATCTGCATGCCTGGGAGAGCTCTAAGTAGGATTTGCTGTCGCAGGAAGTAGTAAATGTTGACTTTATGTCTAAGGATAACCAAGACGCAGAAGTAAAAAATAGGTGTCCTGAGGAAAAAGTGATGCCTGAGAGACGCCACTTGAAAATGAATTGCTAAAATTGCTATCTTCATCAACAGAAAGAAAATCTGGTGTGTTCCAGGGGGAATAATATCAGCATTTGACATTCCAAGCCATGTCAAACTCCATCATAAATCAAAATAGGAAACAGCCACAGGAAAAATTTTACTACTGAGATTTGTCACAACTGTGTGTATGTCATTCCACATACACAAGCTAATTTTCTATCATAGCTAATATAATTTTAAAAGGTCAGAATACAGTTGGAATCCATTTAAATAAAGGATGCTTAATAAAATAGAATCCTGCTTTTTAATTTCGCTAAGCCAGGGTCTCATTGCACATTCCTGATGCCTGGAACTCACTATGTAGACCAAGCTAGCTTCAAGTTCATGGGTTCACTCACCTCTGCCTCCCATTGTGCTGGGAATAAAGGTGTGTGGCCACCACACCTGGCTCCACAGTTTGCAATCTATCAATTTTATATCAACAAGACTAATATAAATATCAATTTCTTAAACCCTGTTACAAAAGATGTATAATCTACCTGATGTATTCCTGGGCCCTCCCGTCTTCAGTGACTCTCTCCTCAGTTAATAAGCATTTACTGAGTGCCTGTTATTCATCTAAGAGATATCTCCCTTTTCTCTGAGGCAATAATGATCAGGGCGAAACATGTCACATGGAAGCTACAGATTATTGTGAAGAAAAGCATGAATACAAACAGCATGACAAGAGTTCTCAGTAAAAGAACAGTCCATCCGTCTTAAGGAAGGAAGGCGATTAGATGAAAGACATCAAGAAAGCTAGGTCTTCATTGTGGAATGGGGAGGGGAGTAAGACCCTGGGGTGGGGGAAGGGCTGTGAAATGCTATGTTGTAAGCAGGACATTGACCTGGGGACCATGAGCTCACAGTAGCCATCTATACTGGCTCACAAAAGTGAGGCCCTCCTACAGCTATGGGACGGCAAAGGACCCACAGGGCTCTACCACACACTGCTGACCTATTAGTGACTGGCAGGCCCTAGGGTAAATAGAGGCATCATATCCACTTGTGTATGGCTGGTGAGCCCATAAGCTCTGGTGCTTAGTTCTCAGCTCAGGATCACAGGGACTGGGCACGATTAACTCTGCAGAACACTAAACAAAACCAAAACTTGTAAATAGGAGAAAGAGATGGTAAAGACAGGGAGGAAATACGAGTGGGAGTGGAGAGGCAGACCAAAATACATATATAGATGTGTGAAAGTTTAAAATAGCAAAATAGGCTAATAAAATATATATCGAAGCAATCTACATTTTAGAAGAAAAAATTGTTCTTAAATTAAGTCTTGCAAAATAATGTTTAAGGTAGATGACAGTAGAACTGAGAAATAAAAGGGTGATCCTATTATAGCAAAAAACAATTAAAGATAGAACCACATATAAATATATGTGTATATATATATATATATATATATATATATATATATATATATATATGTTAGTTGTGTATGTCTTACCTAAGACATAAGTGTGCCACTGGACAATATTTTCAATAAGGGATAAAAAGAGTTTGAGGTGGGCTCAATCACAGAATCCTTGCCTATCACGCACAAGGCCGTATTTAATCCCCAGCACACATACAAGGGAAAAAATTAAGGATAAAAAAAATATTTTCTTATTTGCCATCCAGGAGATACTCTGGAACACAGCAGATGCTCAATAAATATTCCTTACGCTGATCAAAGAGTAGACAAGTCTCAAAAGACTACAGGTTTTCCTACATTAAACTATCAGTTGATCTTTGTGAGGTAACCCTGAAGAACACTCAGGCGATAGCGACATGGCGAGGTTTGGGTTTGAGGTGCCCCTCTCGAACACATCCACAGAAGATGGGCTGAGGAAAGGAAGAGGGGAAAACAGGGAACCAGCCGGGAAGAGCTACATATAAAAATGAGCCTGAACTGATGGCTCAAAGTTGCTGAGGACACAGTGAGGAGAATCGGATGGGAAAGAGAAAGAGAGAAAGAGAAAGAGAGAGAGAGCACGGCATAAGTATGCACACGCTGGCAGCAAAGTCACGAGGGTGACCTGGAAGAAGTCCCAGATGTCTGCCACCACCTCCCCCCCCCCCCCGGGAGACACAACTGCCTTGCAACAGTATATGAACTATCAAGTATCTTCTATAAAACTGTTTGTTAAACAGACATTCAAATGTATTTACAACAAAAATCCTGGGGCAGATAAGAAGGCACATGTGGGGAAGGTTTTCTGATTAATTCACTCATTGAAAGATTACTTAACAAACTCCTGGTCTGTGTCACATACATAACATAATTATGGGAGGGTGTGTCCTCTCTCCCCTCGTGGAGATGTGCCAATGATGTTCTTTATCTTAAGAGCATATAAGAACCATGGAAAGGTTTCAAGAACTGAGGGGTGGGCTGGAGAGATGGCTCAGCGGTTAAGAGCACGGCTGCTCTTCCAGAGTTCTGAGTTCAATTCCCAGAAACCACATGGTGGTTCACAGCCATCCGTAATGTGATCTGATGCCCTCTGCTGGCCTGTGGATGTACTTGCAGACAGAGCACTGTGTACATAATAAATAAATCTAAAGGAGGAGGAGGAGGAGGAAGAAAAGGAGGAGAAGGAGGAGGAGGAGGAGAAGGAGAAGAAGGAGGAGGAGGAGGAAGAGGAGGAGGAGGAGGAGGAGGAGGAGGAGGAGGAGGAGAAGAAGAAGAAGAAGAAGAAGAAGAAGAAGAAGAAGAAGAAGAAGAAGAAGAAGAAGGAACCAAGGGGCAAGTGTAACCCAATGGTATTTGCACTTGACAAAGATCACTCTATCTGAGGAGAATCCACTTGGAAGCCCTTACAGAGTCCAAGCCAGAGATAATTAAACTCTTAGGTTCCAGATGGTCACCTGCTTTCATTCTTGCAGGTTGATGCCTTGTATTATAACAGTTATAAATCTTTTCACAATAAATCCATAGCGGGGTATTGGTGGTGGAGGTAGATTAAAGAAGTTTAACCTCTCAGGGTGTCATAGGCCTTACCTCTAGACGTCAGCCTCTTTGAGCTGTTGATATTTGCAGAAAGTACAAGAGGTGAAAACATAAAAGGAGGACAAGAGGTTTGCCTCTTGGCAGCCACACGAGTTAGTCCCCATCGCTACCCTTTCTTGTTTCTATTCACCCACACATACCCTGGCACTTGGCCATCTCCATCTCCAGAAACAGAGCCACTTAGCCTCCTGGTTTTATAAGTAAAGGGAATTAGTCACTGAGAAGTACATGACATTCCCAGACTAGTTTTCAGTCCACCCTGAAACAGATCGTCAAATGTTTATTTCTTCATGTAGAAAGGCCAAAGATGTACCCAGCGATGCGTTTAACACATACTGCTCTCTGACTAATATGACCAAACACAATCCAGTTGTCCTGTCCAGGATCTCTCTCCGCCTCCTTCTCTCTAGCTTGCGTTCCTTCTGCATTCACAGCCGCCAAAGCAAGCAGACCAGATGAAGCTCACAACGTTGTTGTTTATTTCAGCTCAGCTCACATAAGAGACTCAGTGGATAGGGGTATAATTAAACCTTTGTTCTAAATGAGCTTATAGGATTATCTTAGGTTTTAAGTCTCCATGTCATCTTTGTCCCCAAGTGCCAAATATAACTCTATGTTGGCTAGAAGCAGGATCTGACAAGAGGGGAAAAAATGTGAAATATGAGCAGGGCAAAAATCAATAGCCTGTCAATATATTCGTACTGAGCAGCTTTTCCAGGTGTGGTGGCGCACACCTTTAATCCCAGCATGTGGGAGGCAGAGGCAGGCAGATTGCCGTGAGTGTGAGGTCAGCCTGGTCTACCAAGTGAGTCCAGGACTGCTAGGGCAATTACACAGAAAAACCCTGTCTCAAAAAACTTTAAACTTTAAAAACGAACCAAAAAACAAATAAAAATTATTGTTCTGTTTTCCATGGATGGACCATGCTGTTATACCCACAGAAGTCATACACTCAGTTAGAACAACAACATGGCTTCTAAAAAGCCTGGGATTTGCACCAACTGGTGCATGAACAGGAAGGTTTGGTGGGCCCTGAGAGACATAGAGCTCGGGGAGCGGCCAGAGCGTGTTCATAGGGGCAGCAGTGATCAGTAAGATGAAAAATCAAAGTTCAAGGATGAGCAAAGCCTGGGAGAGCAGGGAAGGGAGGGTGGAGCACACTGACTTCTGGAGAAACTTCTGGAGAGACTTCTGGAGACTTTCTGGTCCTGGAAGGGTTTTCTTTGCTCACTTGTTCTGCTGGCAGAATGGTTCCAGCTATGTGGTCTGCTTACCTGGAGTGTTTGGAAGCAAAGTAAACCATAGAGTGAAAAGGTCAAGTTTGAAAGAGAGGAAAGAGCAGACCTTATTTTGAAACTCAAGCCCAGGGAAGGGGTATCTCAGAGATTAATAAGCGGTAGATACACTCGTCGCAGAGCCTTCAACTCCACAATTCTTGCATCCCTAAACAGGAGACATTAGTAGCTGCAGAAAGCCGTGTCAGGAGGCTACAGGATCACGTTGGTGCCAAAGCAGAACATGACAAAAACCTATCGAGTGAGAAAGGCTTCTCATGGCCCACTGAGAGGACTTCCTAGGACATTTTAAACCAGTCCATTTGGGGTTTCAAGGCTTTCCCAAAACAAAATGGCACTGAGAGAAACATGTGATTCTCCCCAAGCCTGTGCTTAAAGAAAGGGGACTCAGCTCACTGCAGTGTCACAGTGCTTCTGCCTCCTACAGGGCTGTTTACTTTAGTGTCCTACTTTAAGGTCGCATGGCTGGGGACTATAGAGCTTGCTGCCTTCTGCCTCTATTGGATGTGCAAACTCAGGGAAACCTGTTGTGTGGGAAGGTTTTGTTTTCATCGTTACAAAAATAAGGTGGACAATCACAGCCACCTTGTACGGAGTACGTACTTTATAGGTGCTGTGTTTTGTATATTTCACATTTTTAAGGCAGTGTTCACAAGTCGATGTCGGAGTTACTGTTTTCAGAGACACAAAGGCGGGATTCAGATCCTCGCCTCACTCTGAAACCTTCCAAGCTCTTCTGCTTCCCTCGAAGGACCTACCAAAGCAGCTAGCAGGACCGAGATGGAAAAAGCTGGGGGTGCGGGGGAGAAGAGAAAGATGGCCGAGGTGGCTGAGTGGCAAGTGCCCCACAGGAACGGATTACCAGGAAAGGAAGCCTATGAGGTAAGCTGGCAGTTTGTGCACATCCACAACTTTAAAACTCTGGCATAGGTGAGCTCGTGAAGGCAGGGACTCGAGGGCTCACAGAAGATAAGGAAGAGTGGACAGGCAGGCAAGGCAGACACTAACACAAAGAGAGTTGGTGAGTGTCCCAGGGCTGGGTTCCAACATGACAGGCATACTTGGCCTGACAAACCGGAAAGTGCCGGAAAGAAGAAAGCTGGATGGAGATGAAAGAAAAGAAACAGACACACCCACCTGCTGGAAAACAGAAACGGACCTACAGCGACAGCAGCTGATACCCCACATTTTCAAACGGGCACAAAGGAGTGACAGATTGTCAGCAACTGTTTTCAAAAGAAAGTCTATGATCACAAGACCCAGGACATATCTGGATCCACACCACATGTCACTGGGGCCAGGACAAATAAAAAAGCCTCTACCCCCAGGGGCTCAGCTAAGTCGAGGGACTTTATCTCTGAGAACGCTTTGTTTTTCATGCATTCTTGTAGTCTAGCACTGCCATTTCCAAAGCGGCGTTTTCGTGTCTCCCCCTTTCCTGGAGGAGAGAGGTTAGTCATAGAGCCACTGACCAAAGCAGTGATGGTGCTCCCAGCAACAGGCCCAAGCCAGATTCAAGGCAGGGACGCTCGCTCAGCTCTGGTACCTCCAGCTCACCTCACCTCCCTCCTTTGTCCTGGCATCCTCCCCTTTCCTGGCATCCTCCCCTTTCCCTCCTGCGGTGCCTACTCTGCAGAGCTCTCCTTGAGTCACAGCACTGGGTACATATGAGCCATCCCGCTCACCACCTCCTCACCCAGAGACTCTGTCTAAACTTGAGTGTGTGGTTCCATTCATGAGTGCTCTTAATGGAACTTTAGTTAATCCTGATGGAGAGACTCTATGGATGGAGTCGCTGGAGTGCTAGCTGCACCAGTGAGTGTGTGTGTGTGTGTATGTGTGTGTGTGTGTGCACATGTGTGTGCATATGTGTGTATGTGTGTGCATATGTGTGTATGTGTATGCATGTGTGTGCATGTGTGTGTGCATGTGTGTGTGAGTGCATGTGTGTGTGTGTGCCTGTGTGTGTGTGCATGTGTGTGTATGTGTGTGTGGGCATATGTGTGTATGTGTGTGCGTGTGTGTGTGCATGTGTGTATGCATGTGTGTGCATGTGTGTGTGAGCGCATGTGTGTGTGCCTGTGTGTGTGCACGCATGTGTGTGTGCGTGCATGTGTGTGTGTTTGTGTGCATATGTGTGTGTGCACATGTGTGTATATGTGTGCATGTGTGTGTGTGTGTGTTGTATCATTGAAGTATCATTGGCTGTGGCTTAGATTTTAACGAGGAACCTTTGGCTGGTAGGATAGAAACATATCTCAAATGTGGAATGTTGACTAAAGAATAAATAATTTGGAAGATCATGTCTTCTATTCAACATCTCCCATCTGAAAGGAGAAAACAACTCAGATCATCTATGCAGCAAATTAACATTTTATGCCATCCCATTGACCATGTAGCTTTGAAAAACAGCCGCCATGTCCATTTGAGATTATGATTTTGTAACATAACCAATCACACAGAGAGTTGTTTAAAACAGATCACAAAATGAAAATGACATGAGAAAAGCACTTCTAAAAGCCTTTCATCTTATGAGCAACGGAGAGTCAAACAAGCTCTAAAGAAGGCAACTCCGTCCCTCCTTCTGAGTTGACCACTGGACGAGGGCTGCACACACCAACCCTCTGGCTCCCTAGAGTTCTCAAGGCAGGTAGACAGACTTCTGCTCCGTTTGTAGGAGTAAATCCAGCGCATCACCTAAGCATTACAAGCTGTCCACAGCAAAGCATAACTACATACCAAAAACAAAAAAACACACACAAAAAAAACAATTATTCACTCTGAAGACATTCTCAATTTTTCAGAATCATGGTCTGAAACCAAATACCGTGACTTCATGGTTTTAAGTTACTCCTTTATAAAACCTCCATACATTATTTAGTTTTTGCCCCAGATAAACAGGGTTAATTGACACAAAAAGCAAAAGCGCTGATAATGTCACTTTTAAAATAACTTCTGGGTGAAGCTCATTTTCAGTAAATACACTTGATGTTCTAAGATCTACCACCCCTTACCTTTTAGGGAAGATGGTAACACAAGGCAGGTATGGTGCTGCATGCCTAGAGACGGATCTCTGTGAGCTCCGGACCGTCCTCATCTACGGAGCAAGTTCCAGGCTACATAGTGAGACCCTAAAAGAAATAAAGAAAAAAATTGTAAACGTTAATAGATTTTTTACAAATTCAGGGAATTAAAATTCTAGCAGAGAGCAATGTTTTCAACCTCCCTCAGGCTGCCGCCCTTTAATACAGTCCCTTGTGTGGTGACCCCAACTACAATTTTCTTTTTATTACTAGTTTATAACTGTAATTTTGCCTCTGTTATAAATTGTAAAGTAAACATTTTTGGAGATAGAGGTTTGTCAAAGGGTTCGAGACCCACGGGTTAAGAACTGTTACCCTAGAATTTCTTGCTTCTTTCTTCTTACAGACACCAGGGGACCTACACACATATGAGTCTCTAAAAAGATATTAGGATTCTTGAACAGCTCTGACATTTGCCTTTCTCAAACTCTCTCTGGTCTCTGCCTGCCTAGAGTGTCACCAAGAAATCTTCAGTGTCTCTTTGAATTGAATCAGGGTTCATTCATTCATTCAACAAATATTTATTCATTACTTCCTACATGCCAGAATGGTGTAAAAGAATCAACAGTGTAGTAATCAAACAAAATTGACCTCACCCCCATCTTCAATCGGTTGGCAAAGAGTTTGTTAATGTAATCAATAGGTTAGATTTTTTTTTAAATTAGAATTTTAAATGTTTTGTCATCTTGAAAGCAAAGTGAGTTTTTAGAGAGCAACTTGCTTAAACATTGAAAATTGATTAAACCACGACCCAAAAATTATTGACTCAGGGCATTTCCTCCAAGAAGAAAAAAAAAAACCATTAACCAATCCAAGGAGAGATCACAAAATGGAGTTCTGATAGGGATTCTAATATATCTGATATATGAACTGTAAGGGATCATACAACTACTGCTCTTCATAGTCCTCGGACCCCTGCTGGAACGTTGTCTCACCACGAGATGTGTCACATGCCTCACTAGATTCCTCCAAGGAGAAGCAAGCTTTGCTGAAAGGCACTGACCATAAGCAGCCTTCATGGATCCAGGTGCACTGTAGGGGCATTATCCACTCACGCAGTGCCCAATATATTAGAAGGAGCGCAGTGAAGGGGTTAAGAAGGGGGCTTTGAGCCAGGTTGTGGTGGCGCACGCCTTTAATTCCAGCAGTCGGGAGGCAGAGGCAGATGGATCTCTGTGAGTTCGAGGCCAGCCTGGTCTACAAAGCAAGTCCAGGACAGCCAGGACTGTTATACAGAGAAACCCAGGCTCGAAAAAAGCAAGAACAAAAGCGAGATGAGAATAGGGCTCTGGCCTGTGTTGCTGTAGTTTGCAGTTAATCATTTGTAACCCTAACCCTGTGGTTTAGCTTGCTCCGTAGAAAAAGATAATAGGTGACAGACAGGTAAAGAGATAGGTTAAGTAGGAAATAGGTAGGTAGGTATATAGACTAGGCCTGCTACATAAAATTACAGTGACTTGATATTTGATTATACTGTCCTTGGGAGGCAAAGGCAGGCAAACCCTCTATGAATTGAGGCCAGCCTGGTCTACATAGTGAGCTCCAGGCCAGCCAATAGTGAGTTCCAAGTCTGCAGGGCTACACAATAAATCTTTGTCTTAAAAAAGAAAAAAAGAAAAAGAAAAAGAAACAGCTAGCCAGTTGTAGCAGCACACGCCTTTAACGCCAACACTTGGGAAGCAGAGGCAAGCATAACTCTGTGATTTCAAGGCCAGCCTGACCTACACAGTGAGTTCCAGGACAGCTAGAGCTACACAGGGAGACCATATCTTTATTTATAAATAAATAAATATAAATCTAGTATAAGTAGTCACAGCAAGTTGGGGAGGAAAACAAGATGTCTAAAGATAGTGTGTCCTGCATGGCTACAGAGGAAGAAAAAAGAATTAGCAACTAAAGAAATTCAAACAAGGCGACTGGAGAGATAGCACAGAGGTTAAGGGCACTGCCTGCTCTTCCAGAGGTCCCGAGTTCAATTCCCAGCAACCACATGGTGGCTCACAACCATCTGTAATGAGATCTGGTGCCTTCTTCTGGCGGGCAGGCACAGGTGCAGTCAGAACACTGTGTACATAGTAAATAAATAAGTGCTACTCTAGTGTTCTGGTTTCACTTCTGTTGCTGTAGTAAAATGCCCTGACCAAAGGCAACTTTCTACTGTTCTGTTTTGTTTTGTCTTGCTTTGTTTTGTTTGGCCTAGAACTCCAAGTTGCAATGCACTCTGCAGGAAATTCAGGAAGCACCATGTCCAACATGAAGAGCTGACAAGGAAGCAGTGCTCCCGAGCTTCCTGCTTGCTTCCGCTCCGCTCAGTGGGCTGTCTTCACAGCTTACACAGCTCAGGGCCTAACTTAACCCAGGGTGAGTCTTCCTAGCTCAACTATTAAAAAAAAAAAAAATTCCCCAACAGATGTGCTGACAGAGAGGCCTGATCTAGATAATTCCTCTTAAAGGTTTACTTCCCAGATGGTTCTTGCTTATATCGATTTACAGTTAAAACTAACCAGCGAACGCAGTTATGGCAGTAGAGGAACATATAGCTTGCAGCAGGCATGCAGTTAAGGAGGGGCCAAGTGAATCTGGTCGTTTTCAGGGACTTCCTGAAGCTATTTTGAGTAGTTTCTCTTTCTGCTCTTAGGGAGCTTCCCTTTCAGGTGGACTGTTTCGATCTCAGAGGAAACTGTTCCGCAACAGTTTCTCAGAATGGTCCTTTAACATTTCATGTATTTACATTCTGCCTGAATTAGACACTCCTTAAGGGACACAGTCACAGTGGCTGCATATAATGAAGTAAAAAGTCACATATTTATTAAAAGCCTGGTCTTTCTTCACTCTTCATTCAAATATTCTAAATCTTTTGTTTATTTGGTTGGTTGTTGATTGTTTTTTGTTTGTTTGTTTGTTTGTTTGGGGGGTTTTCTGTGTAGCCTTGGCTGTCCTAGACTCACTTTGTGGTTCCTTCCAGCTTATTTCCTGAGTTCCCTCATCTAAGAGCTGGCCTACATTATCTCTTATCTTTAAGAAATCCATTACAATCTTCTTTTCTTTGTAAAGACAGTTTAATCGTCTCAAAGATTGCCAAAGTTGACCTCTCAAGTATATATTTTAAATAAATAAATATGAGTACAAAGATTCAAATAATAACAAAAATCAGAAAGACAAATGTCTCATTAACTTCTTCAATGTCAATTTGTTGCATATATAAGGCACCTTGCTCATGTCTATATATTCTAAATATCTCGTGTAAACTAAACATGTACTTTTTCTTATTTTAAATACATAGATTGATATTTTAATCATTGCTTTTAAACAATAAAAATAGTCTTGTGCATTTACTTTGTCTCTTTTATTATTCCTACATCAAATAAGCCTATTTGGAAAGAGAAATTTTAATAAGAGGAAGAATATTAAATATATAATATGGGGTTTTTTAAGGCGCAAATTTCACCTCTGTCTTCCGGATGTCATGCCTCAAATAAGCCTATTTGGAATAAGAAGTTTTAATAAGAAGCTATTGGGAGTGCTTTGGTGGGAGGCTCTGAAGTGGGACTGGTCAGGGTGATACTACAGTGGAAGCTTTGGTTTCTTCTATGTGTCTTTTGTTTGGGTCCCAAGTATGGGAGGGGGGAGTGTTTTCCCACCTCAGAAGACAATCTAGTGACGGTTGGTGGTGGAAAGCACACTCGTGAGAGGGCACGTGATGTTGTTTTGCTGGAAGCTGTCTGTGAGAGGGCATGTGACGTTTTGCTGAAAACAGACCCATGAGAGTGTGCATGATGTTCAGAAAAAAAATATAAATAGAACCTCCATAGACAGTGAGGTGACACTTTTGCACTGCCACACCGTGCGGGGTTTACATCCTTCACTGCCACACTGTGCGGGGTTTACATCCTTCACTGCTCCACCGTGCGGGGTTTACATCCCTTCACTGCTCCACCGTGCGGGGTTTACATCCCTTCACTGCTCCACCGTGCGGGGTTTACATCCCTTCACTGCTCCCCCGTGCGGGGTTTACATCCCTTCACTGCCACACCGTGCGGGGTTTACATCCTTCACTGCCACACCGTGCGGGGTTTACATCCTTCACTGCTCCACCGTGCGGGGGTTTACATCCTTCACTGCTCCACCGTGCGGCGGTTTACATCCCTTCACTGCTACACCGTGCGGGGTTTACATCCCTTCACTGCTACACCGTGGGGCGGTTTACATCCCTTCACTGCTCCACCGTGCGGGGTTTACATCCCTTCACTGCTACACCGTGCGGGGTTTACATCCCTTCACTGCTACACCGTGCGGGGTTTACATCCTTCACTGCTACACCGTGCGGGGTTTACACCCCTTTACTGCTCCACCGTGGGGCGGTTTACATCCCTTCACTGCTCCACCGTGCGGGATTTACATCCCTTCACTGCTCCACCGTGCGGCGGTTTACATCCCTTCACTGGTCTTCACTGGTCTTCAGTTTTCGAGAGAAATGCTTCAGAGAACTACTCCTGGTACTCTGGCTGATTCTGGTCACTTCTGCTGACTCAGTGGAGCCTCGCTGTTTCTGCTGGATTGTGTGGCTGCTGCCACCGCTGATTCGTGTTGCTTGCTGTTTGGTGTTTGCTGTTTGACTGGACCGCTGGTCTCCAGACAACAAAGAGTAGAATCACCCCGAGGAACTCCTCCTAAACAGGCCCACCACCTCCTTTTCCTGTTAGCCTTCTTTCTCCCCAACCTCCGGACAGTGGGTTAGAAGAGAGATAGAAGCATTTAAGAACCCTAAATAAAGTAGGTTTTTGGGGGAAAAAAAAATCTAAGCCTACACAAAACAGTGACGCTCAACCTTTCAAAAAAAAATTTTTTTTAAAGCACAGAATTTAATTGTAAACTTAAGCTTAATATTGCCTCACTTTATTTCCATGTCTTTCCCACTCTAAGTTCAAGGCCTTGTGTTACCCCAGCTCACATTCTTATGCCAGATCCTCTTCACAAGACAGTTTCCCTAAACTCAGAAAATTATGATGAAGCCAACATGTTAGATTCAATGGCAGACTCTGCTAAGCTGTGAAATCTGCTCTCCACCACCAGTTGAATTTGGGTACATCTATTTGTGCAGTGTGCTAGACAAAACCATGCTTCTAAAAGCCAGAATCAGACTATGCCCAGCATCCTCTTAAAAACTCAAGCCAGCACAGAAGGCAGTAAGGATCACGTGACACTGGCGCACTCATTCAGGAACTTCTATGCAGTCTGTGACTCCGCCTGCAAACCCACAGCACAAGAGAATACATGAGATCCACAGGACCCTGTCCTAGATTATGCAAAAAAAAAAAATGTAAGTCAAAACTGAGGAAGCATAGCCAGTTTTTACAGAGGAAGCCTCCCCAAGTCTTTCGGGAAAACAACGCATATTCCACCTCCTAGGACACATGCTGGTCAGGCTACAAAGAAACAGAACACACTCACACAGCTCCCTTCCAGTGGAAATCACACCCAAGAAGGCATGGCAGCAAAAGCAACCGAAGAAATATGTACACGCTGAGCATCTATTTAATAGAAGAACGGTAAAACTTGGGCTCCCATCTGCTCCTCCAGCAGTCTCCACAACGTCACTCAGTGGCGACGCTGAGTGGAAACAGGGTGCCAGAAGCACAGGCCCAGAACGGAGTTGCTCCCTCAGCATTCAGGTTCTGTCCGTTGACTCTCTGACCCTGGAGGTGTAAACTCAATCCCAGCAGCTAAGCCAGAGGGCTTGAGCAGAAACAGGGCCAACAACGGAAGAATGTGTACGAGCTGTTAGCAATCCGGCATATGCACCTACCCCTGGAAGACCAGTCAACACATCAGTGCTGCTTACCTCAGAGCTGGGGGGAACTTCTGTTAGCTGAGATTTCTCGCAGCCTCAGAGGTAAAGAGGCGACACCATCAAAGGAACAGACAGCCTGGCTATCTATGTACTTATACAGGGTCCCTCCATGTAACTTTGAGTTTCACTCACGTACACAAATAGCCATGCCATCAGAAGCAGCAGTTCCTAATACCACGGTTAAAAATAAACACATCACCATGAAATGTAGACACAGACTAGGATGAGCTTCGCTCTCTTTAATAATTTGTTTGTTTTTATTTCATGTGCATTGATGTCTTGCCTGCATGTATATCTGGATGAGGGCATCAGATCCCGTGGAACTGGAGTTACAGACAGTAATAAGCTACCAAGTGGGTGCTGGGAAATGAACCTGGGTCCTCTGGGAAAACAGCCAGTGCTTTTTAGTCACTAAGTCATCCCTCCAGCCCCTCACTGGCTCTTGGGCTTTGAATTCTCATCATAGCCTAAGGATGGTGGGTGGTACCAGAGGTACAGGCTAGCAGGCACGTTGCTGGGTTTCCTGTTGACTTTCCCAGCACCTGTTGCAGAGTCTCTTGATCATTTCCAGCCTTTACAAATGCTACTCTCTCTGAAATGCCCCCAGTCCACTTTCTCGGTTGCCTCAGCTCACCTATCGGTTCTACGGCACCTCCTCATCTCTGCACGCAGCATGCAAGAGCTCATTGTTCGCCTACCTGAGCACTCCCTCGGCCCCGCCCCCACCCGCCCCCACCATCCCACCAGCTTGTGCTAGTCTATCAAGATGAAAACCACACTATGACACTAGGAACAAACTTCTCCTGTCAGATGCACACAGGAGCCTCTGTTGCGCAATCTGCACTCACCCCCGAATGCAAGGGTGACGCGACTCACAGATATGCGATCCAGACTGCAGATCGCAGGGGAGCATGACTTCTGCCCCCTCCTCTGAGCGCAAGAATACTTATCTCCTTAGCTGCAAACTCTTCTCAAATGGCAGCTAGACCTGGGGAGATGTAAATATGTAAGTAAAACCCCAGGACCACAGTCACAGGTTATCCTTCCTCAAATGCCAGCACTTTTCAGTTGCCTTAGCAGGGCCTGACTCAACTCCTCATTCATAAAGGGCCGATAACAAGAAAGGGCAGCTAAGTACACAGGGAAGACTGCAGGACTTACCACTGTATACTGGTCCTTTTGTTCTGACATACTGTGTGGGACTGAGCTGTGGGCAACAGTTCTGTGTGTCTCTTTCTTGGGGTCCGGGGCTACTCTTAGTCCGTAGCACGACTGAAGAAACCCTTTCTGGAGCAGACAGAGAAAACTGTTGTTAAATCATCGGTGGTGCTGAGTATTTATCCCAACACCCATGACTAGAGTAGGCACTCTACCAGTGTGTAGCTTGCAACTTGTTAAAACTTTCTGGAAGAAGAAGGGGGGGAAAAAATCACACTGGCTGAAACCTAAACACTGTTTAGTCATTGTAAGGGCACCAGAGATAGACATTCTTCAAATATCTGTAGTGGCTTTCCATAGCACAATGCAGTTTCCTGCCCCTGCCATCAAGAATAGTAAGGAGCACAATAGGCTCTGTGAGCCCGTTTGCCTAAGGTTGCAAGTAGCTTGGGCTGACGAAAATAGTTATGTTTAAAAGCATGTCTCAAAGGTTCTTTTTCCAGAAAATGTACAAAATAGTTAGAACTAAACTGATTCGTTTTCTTTTTCTTAATTTTTATTTTATTCCACGTGTGTGGGTATTTCACCTGTCTGTGCAACATGTGCATGCCTAGTGCCTGAAGAGACCACAAGAGGGCATCAGATTCCCCTGGGCAGAAGTGAGGATGGTTGTGAGCCACACCCCGTGAGTGCTAGGAATCAATCCTGGAATTCTTTGGAAGAGCAGCCAATGCTCTTAACCTCTGAGCCATCTCTCCAGCTCCACACAGACCTGTTTTCCATCTGAGCAATGTTATCCCCATCTTGATTGCCCCCCCCATGGTTGTCTTCGACAACCCAAGTTGGCACCTGTGACGAGCTCCATCTATGAGAGGACAAGGTCACCGCCTTTCCTGAAATGGCACACAGTAATCATAATTCCACCATTCTTCCAGGGCTCAGCAACAGCCAATATCCCTGCACTCAAGTACTTTCTGTTCTGTCTTCTTCGTCTTCCTCCTTGGAAAGCAGCGTTGGCTCCCGGTCTAAAACTTAGTATGCAAGCTAAGAACCCTGAAAGTTGTGTCAACTCCCTACCAACCATCTTTCTCTTCCTTCTTGGACCCTGAATGTTGACAGAAATCGTGAAAGGTGAGCGTTCCTACGTTTTCCAGAATCCCTAGATCTCTCCTGGGAGATTCTACGTGCCATGGTGATAGCCAGAGTCGCTGTGTTCACATATGGAGAGAACTCTGCGTGGGTCGGTACCAACGCATTCACCGTTACTTCTGTGTGGCAGGGAACACGTGATTTGGCGGTCTCCTTTACATACTGTGTTCTCCCAGTGTTCTGCAGTGGTGAATTACTTTCATGCTCAAAAAGAAACTTTTTTTTTTTTTACATTATGTTTAAAACTTTACCGAGGCATACTGTTTACCTTGTCCTGTTTCTCCTTTAGTATATTATTTCTTCTCTTTGCCAGACCCAGCCTGATGAGAAAGGACTTTTTCTCTACCAAAAAAAAAAAAGGCTAAAATCTAAAAATGAAATTTTAAGAGAAAATACATTTTGAAGGTTTTTAAACCTTTCATAACATAAACATCCAGGTTTTGTGATCATGTTCCTAACACCATAGGAAAAAGAAAATAAGTGATTTATTGATTATATAATGCACCATACTATGTACTATATACTACTATTTATTGATTCCTTGATTACATAATACATTATTGATTATATAATACATCCGTACTATGTACTATATACTATTTTATGTACTCCATCTGTGCTATGGTACCTTAAGAATTATAGAACTAAAACTTAAGTTCAATATAGTTTTTATAATTAAATTCGTATGATGTTATAATTAAATTTCAAGTGGTAAATTTGAAGTTAAAACTGACTTAGGAAAATATAACCCACAACCACAAATACAGGACCCCTGGAGATAGAGAATTATGTCTTCAGTGCAAAGCCACCTGTCCATCAGCTGTGGGTGAGTTTTCCCCACACTCTACCCCCTGTCATGCTTCTACTGCAAGACATGAGTCCTTCTGCTGTGATGGAGTTTACCTGTAGTATTGGTCTCACTCTACCTGAGAAGCACTCACTCGTCTTTCCAGAATGTCCTCTTTATGTTGTGTTGAAGAGGCTGCAAGCTATATTCCTCTTCTGAGTCTAGAAGTACCAAAACCTGCTGTATATTTGGATTTCTTTGGTCAGAAATCTGCAGATTTCTGTCACTGATTTCCTCATGATAAAAATCCCCACCTGTGAATCTAGTAACCAACTTACCTCCGAAGATTACAGCATAAGAAAAAAGCCTGCAGTAAGCTACCACTTTACACTTGTGAATAAAACTACACTCGAAAAGATACTTAGGAGCAAGTGTAAGAGAAACTGGACACTCACACATTTCCAGTGTCTATATTGTCAATATAGAAAACTGTAGCTTCCAAAATAGTGTTTCAAAATTGTTTTTGATAATTCCTCAAAACCTTCCACATTGAATTTCCAAACTGATCCAGAAATTCCATTCCTGTGTACAACCCTAAGAGGGAAAAAAAATTATACTGAGACATGTATTTAAATGTTTATGGTAGCATTGTTCATAACAGCTAATTGTAGAAATAACCCAAATGTCCATCAACAATGCTGTACATCCATAAAATAATATTTTCAGCAGTAAAAGATAAAGACAAATAAATAGGGGTGGTGAAATGATCCAGTGGTTAAAGGAAGGTATTTGTTGCCAAGTCAGGTAAACTGGGTTCAGTCCCTAAGATGCATATGGTGAAAGGAAGTTGTCGTGTGACCTCCACATACACACTGTGACCTGTGCACATGCTTTGTTACTCCAGCTGCAAGGAGAGCCCTTCTCGCCCCATCTCAACCCTGACATCATTCCTCAATTTTAAAGAGAACTGGAGCTTCTTGATCGAAAGGCTTACTCCATGCCTCTTTACGACAACATGTACCAGAGTGCGATCAGACTCTCTGTGGTTAACAAGATCAGGGAGAGCTGACAAGAAGCCACCTATAAACAGTGCCCAAGACTCACAAGGGTGGTTCACATAACATGGAATTACCTCCTCTCTTCTCTTCCGTCTAATGAAGACAGACAAGGTCCCATGAAACACCACCAGATGGTGTTCAAAAAAAAATTAGTCTAATTAAATATAGCTCCAGAATTCTTTTCTACCCTCACTCGGTCAAAGTTATCTATTTACTAGTTCCTCTTCTATAATCTCAATAAGCATATATACTTGCAGTCCTTTATCCTAATCGGGTCAGAAACCCTACACGATATAGAAAATATTATATAATTTAATAGTTCCTTCAATCTAAGGGAAGTAGTCCACATCCTCTAAGTGTGACTTGCTCAAAAAGCAAAGCCTGTAAGGAAGCATAAGTGGGGCCCGGATGGTGATGGCGCACGCCTTTAATCCCAGCACTGGGGAGGCAGAGGCAGGCAGATCGCTGTGAGTTCGAGGCCAGCCTGGTCTACAGAGCAAGTCTAGGACAGCCAAGGCTACACAGAAAGACCCTGTCTCGTAAAACAAAAACAAAAAGAAGGCATAAGTGAATCTTTTTGTTTGTTTGTTTGTTTTTGCTTTTGCTTTTGTTTTTCGAGACAGGGTTTCTCTGTGTAGCCCTGGCTGTTCTGGACTCACTCTGTAGACCAGGCTGGCGTGCGCCGCCACACCTGGCTACATAGGTGAATCTTAAACACCATCTTGTAGTGTGTAAGTCGTGGACTGGTGGTGAGGGATACAGAACAATCAAGAAGGCAAAGGAGCCCAACCTAACATCATATTGTCATGAGCTCCTTCACTGTGACTGAACGCTCAGCTGCACAAAGCTGTCTGATATTTTCACGTAGAAACATGGATAAATGTTTCATTTACCCGCCTTGGTTATGTCAGCTCATCTCTCTCTGCAGAATAACCCTCTGCTGGGGATTGCTTCTCTGTGGTAACCTTCTCTCATCTCCTGGATCTCCTATAAATGCAAAGTTAGATCTAACATCTTGGTTAGATTCAACTTATACGTTTTTGTCTAGCGCTTATCATGGGCGAAATCACTCCTTAGCACTCAGTCACACTTAGAGCTGATTGATAGATACCGCAGCTGACCACTGGATTTCAGCGGCAGTCTGCTCTCTCCACAATGTTCCCCTTGAAACCAGAGAGACATACAACTGCTTTGGGGCTGTATAAACCTCAGTTGCTGTTGTGTAGACACTCCCTCTGAGATTGAATGGTTCCATCCTGCAGAAAGCTCTTGACTTACAAAATATGAAACAAGTCACATCCTTTTCCTTTAAAATTTTTCACACTTATTACATGTGTGTGAGTATATGTGTGCACATGCACCAGAGTACATGTGCACAGGAGCCATTTCCCTCCATGAATAGCATGGTTTCTAGGGGTTGAACTTAGGCCATCAAGGCCAGAAGCAAGTGCTTTTCCCTGATGAGCAATCTGGCCAGGCTTAAAACCCTTTATCATTGCTGTACTTACATTGTTACAGGAAGGCAAACAACTCAAAATAGCTTCAGGAAGTCCCTGAAACTAACTGGACTCAACAGGCTCCTCCCTACCCGAGTAAGCAATAAAAGCTGAGAGTCCCTCTCAGACCGTAGGCAGATGAGCTGCAAGGAAGACTCTCAGAGGAGAAAAGCATCCAAGAAGATGCTGAGACCAGACCAGTTGCCTGGAGGAAGCAGAAACCAGCTGAGCTGCCTGGAGCAGGTTTGGACCAACTGAGGCACCAGGAAAGGATAAAGTCCGATCTGTTGAGCTGGCTGCAGATTGTGCAGTGTGGTCCAGGTTCCCAGCATTGTGAGCTGGTACCTGTGCTGGGTCGAGCTCTCGTAATGCAGCTGTCTTTGAGTTATTTCTGCTCGTCTAACCCGTCGCCAATATTCCTGTAAGTAACCCCAATAAAACTCGCTGGTTCACCAAGTTGGGCTTTGGTTATGTCTTTACTTTGGTCTGTTGGTGTTTCCCATCTGGAATGAATAGACATGTGTGTTTTGTTTCCCAGGAAAAGTTTTATCACACAACATTACCCATCAGTCATCCCCACAATGGTTTTCATATCAACTATCATTCAATCATATTCAATAAACCTTACACAAAATAATATTGTTCAGTGTGCAAATGCATGGCAGAGATAGGTGGGATTTGTTTCTCATCTCTACTGTCTTTAATTCCACACCGGGTATTAGATTTTGGATGACTTTAAGATCCTGAGATTAATCTGCTTAAGATAAAAGGCTCCAAACAGTTCTACACCAACTGAGAAAGTGCCTGGCCCCTTTCATCCTATAAATAGGTAAGTTGTGAATCTCAAGTTGTTACTTTTCCTTAATGTTAATGTTTCCAAAATACAAAGGGAGAATGCATTTTCCTGGATGTTAGTTTCCGAAACATCTCATTCATTTGTTGGCTAATTCATGACAAACTGCTTTGTGGCTTTGGTGGTTATATCTGCAACTGGGTGTTTCCAAAATCATAATGGAAAACTAACCTTTGGGACCTACTGGACCTGTCTATGAAGATAACCTTTGTCAATTTAGGGCATTAAAAAAAATGTTTATCTACTGAAAGCTTCTTAAATCCAAGTCCTAAACAGAAACTGTCCCCTTTCCCATTATTGCTTATATTGTGAAATGACGCTACCACCCACTCACCTTATCACACTAGAAACACAAAGAGCCTTGTTTCTTCTTTTCCCTCTGTCCCCAAAGCAACTAACAGATTCTGCGTGTTCTCTGGCTCTTGAAAACAATGTTAGTGCCTCTGTATCCAGTGCCACAGATTGGGGGGGGGGGGGCACTTCTAAATGCAAGGGGCGCCACTATTTTCATTCTCATTGGATTCCTTCTGGAACCCTCTCAAGCATCCATCATGCTTGCAAGAATTCATGTAATTTCAACCACCAGCTTCTCTATTTACCTCAATATCTATGTTTCTCAAACTCAGTGCTTTCATGATTAAAATGGATTTTGGGGATCCTTTCTTACTCCCTAGGCTTCTATTATCTCTTCCATAATACTACCTTCAGGCACTTTTCCTAACTGGCAGCGCAGTACACATGCACATATGTATGCATGCATGACTTGTTTTCTAGTTTTTTCTTCTTTCTTTCTTTCTTTCTTTCTTTCTTTCTTTCTCCCTGCCCCCACCCCCCCAACCCCACCCCCAGTGCTGAGGACCAAACACAGGGCCTTGCGCTTGCTAGGCAAGTGCTCTACCACTGAGCTAAATCCCCAACCCCGCCCCCACCCGCGTGCATGACTTGTAAATGCCACTTAAAGAAGACTCTTCCTAGCTCTCTTATCAGTATTCACTGTCCTTATTGAATGAATAGCCACCTTCTCTTTTATACTAAAATCTCTATAAAAGGTTCAGATGGATATTTCTTCTTTCTTTTTTCTCCTAATGTACCTCAACTGCAAAGACAGAAGAAAAAAAAAAAAAAAGGATATTAAGAGTATCTTACTTTGTTTAGCATATACCAGTAATTACAGACCTGTTTGTTTTACCTTGGACAACCAAATTTTTAAAAATCCTGGCGGGTCAGGAGCCCCACAAGGAGACCAATGGAGCCAACAAATCTGGGCGGAGGAGAAGGGAGCTACAGAGACTCATGCACCAACCAAGGACCATGCATGATGAGGACCTAGACCCTCTGCTCAGATGCGGTACATAGGCAACATAGTCTCCTTGTGGGTCCCCTAATATGGGGAGTAGGGACAACTTCTGACATAGATGCTGGTCCCCACACATTGATCACTTCCCCCTGGTGGGGCAGCCTTGCCAGGCCACAGAGGAAGAGGATACAGGTAGTACTGATGAGGCTTGAAAGGCTGAGGTCAGATGTTAGGGGAGGAGGGCTCCCCCTTTCTGAGGACTACAGGAAGGAAGGAGTTGGGGGGGTGATGGGATGATGGAGGGAGGGTGGGACCAGGAGGAGACGGAGGAGGGGGCTACAATCAGGATGTAAAGTGAACAAATTAAAAATAAAAATCAAGCAAAAAAAAAAGGAAGGAAGGAAGGAAGGAAAGAAGGAAGGAAGGAAGGAAGGAAGGAAGGAAGGAAGGAAGGAAGAAGGGATTCGCCTGTGGCAGCACACACCTTTAATCCAGCAGAGGCAGGCAGAGGCAGCCTAGTCTACCACTTGACACCAAGCTTCTTGGTAAACTTGAGTTCAGTCCTTGGGATGAATGTGGTAAGCGGAGAAACTGACTCCTGGTGTTATCCTTAGACATCCACACACGCTATAGCAGCATGTGCACGCATAATAAATAAATGCAATGAAAATTGGAATATTTCCTAAAATTACCTCAGCTCTGTTCTATATTTTCTGGAACAACCTCAAAAATGGTTATGATAATATGTGCATGTACTGCAAGACGCAGCTAAGGGAAATAGCGATGGCATAGTTCGTGTTTCTGGCACGCAACATGTAGTCAATACAAGGCAATTATTGTTAAAGACCAAAATAATGGATTTGTGTGGAGAAGGGAAACGGAAAGTGAGGAGAGATACTCAGGACACTTGAGCCACAGTGGCAGTAATCATCAGTTTTGTAAGACTACATAATATATGGAGCTACGCACTAGGAAGAACCTTCTAACGTCTGAAATCTGAAGGGTTCTTGGAAGGCAAGTGGACAATTAAAGTGTACAGGCAGAATAAACAGCCCGTGTTAGAAGCTCACTCTTAAAATCTGGGTTTTAATCCAAGGATCCATGAAACCATACAATATCCGTGTCTAGAACTCTTTCAGAACAAATGCAAACCTTTGTTTGAGTGTGTAAGTGTACTCTTCTCCGTACTGTTCTGGAAAGATTGTCCATACATGGCAAAGCTGTTCAAAGGGACCACAAACATAAAAAAAAAAAAAAAAAAAAAGTTAAGAATCCATGCCTAACAGTTTCTTCGGGAAATCTGGTGCCTTGGCAAAAATGGAAATGTTGACAGTGTGATGGTTGTGTCATCTGGCTGGACAAAACAATACTTTCTGTTCAAGCAAAGATTATAAGTCTTGAGGCCAAAATGATCTCAACTAAATGGTTCTTCTACACTATGTTTCCATCTGTCCAGCATGTGAGCCATTAGCACATGTTTCCTGTTGATGATTTTCATACTTTATCTGCAAGGAAACTGCTCTGAGACTAGCTGAAAAGACCTGTTTATTCCTATTGTATTGGAGAAGCAAGTAAACATCCCTCTAGTATATACTGTTTTACAGTGCTACACGGTGACGACTATGGTATTAACCACACGTTGGCCCATACTGACTCTGACTCATTTGCATACCGGTTTCTTTATGTACACATATTATGTACATATAGAGTCCCATTCCAGTTCAAAAAATAGCAAGGCTCACCATGTGTTGAAATATTTCAACACTTAATGCATCATCAGTCCTGTATTTCCACATGTTGTGTCATCACCACTTGACCTCAACCCATTGTTAAATATTTAATAGTACTGTTGAATAAACAATACAAAGTATTGTTTACTTTTGAATGTGACATTTACATGAAAAAAAAATAAACCAATACATGCTCCAAAAAAGTATTAAGGTATAATTGCAGTTGTTACCTTTTTGATGGATGGGAAATGAAATGCGAGGGGAAGGGAAAGTTCAGGAAAGATCAATGAATCAGGGGCAGCAAACCACAACTGAAAAGATGTCATAACTCACCAGCAGAGAACGGAGGCAGACAGCAACTGCCACCCAAACGTTAGCATAATGGAAACTGCATGTTGCAGCTCTCAGATGCATAGTGATGGATGATTCCAAACGGGAATGTACTTACATGAAAGTGATAACATAATATTCAACAAACCACTAGCAAATAAGGGACCTTCTGCAACACGCATTGAGTGTAGGTCCCACGGTGAAGACACTGAAGGGTCAGCACAGCTCTCCCCGGGAAAGTGTGCTCAGTGCGGTCTTTTTTGAAAACCACAGACAACCATCCTTCAGAAGGATGAAGACAAGGGTCAGCCTGTACAAGGACGTGCCTATAACTCATTCAGCTTCTCTGAGATACAGAAGTAAGTGCTGCACACACTCACACACACACACACATACACACTCACACACACACTCACACACACTCACACACACACACACACATACACACACTCACACACACATACACACTCACACACTCACTCACACACACACACACACTCACACACACTCACACACACACACATACACACACTCACACACACACTCACACACACACTCACACACACACACACTCACACACACACACTCACTCACACACACACACTCACACACACACACTCACACACACACACACATACACACACACACATACACACACACACACACTCACACATACACACACACACACACACACACACAATCCGATTTCAGCACACACTTTTCACTGACAAACAAAACACAATGTGGGTCCTCTAAACCATAGGTGAGAGAAATGTTTGTTAATGTGAAGGGAAAGAGATACTGTTCGTGGTTTATTTTAAAGATGTGTGTCTGTTAAAATGCTAACTCCCCACAATTATCCCATCTCAATCGGAACCCCATCAAGGTTCTGTAGGCTTACACAAGCACATTGTATAAGTTGTATATAAAAAACAACTGGATTACCTAATGTGATTGTGAAAAAGAAAGAACAAAGCAAAAGAAAGTATGCTGTCTGACTTCATTGCGTCTCCTAAAGCCGGTAATAACAACAGTGTGGCACTGGCTTAGTATCAGCAAATAGATCAATAGACCAGATCACAGACCAAATATAGAGCTCAGTGACAGGGCCATGGGATTTTTCTTTTTCTTTTTCTTTTTCTTTCTTTCTTTTTTTTTTTTTTTTTACAAGATGCAAACGCAAAGCAAAACAAAACTTCCCTCCATGAAAATATGACTGTACCATTCCGCTACTATAACAACACACCCTATATGTTAGGTCATTTATAAGCAATAGGAACTTATTGGTCACTGTTTTGAAGGTTTGCGGGGGTTGGGGGGTCCTAAGTTGAAGGCAGCAGCAGATTCAGTATCTGTAAGGCTCCTCCCTGCTTCCAGGACAAGCTCTTGTTGCTGCAGTTTTACATGGGATGGAATAAAAAGAGGTAAAAGGGACAAACTCCTTCCCTTAAGTCCTTTGATAAAAGCTGTAATCCCACCCATAAGGGCATAGCATTCATGGCCCCCCCTCCCAAGTGCCTTACCTCTCAATATTACTTTTGGAGTTAAGTTCCTAAATATATTACATTAAACCACAGCATAATGGCTGTGGGGAGATTTACCAGCACAATACAGTAAATGTCCAGAGTTAGTCTAACTGCCTACAAGCCAAACTGTGACTCTACCCTAAACAATACTTCTTTCTCGGATGAAGTGTACAACAGAACAGAGATAAGACTCATGCCAATGGGTTGTTTGTTGTTTTGTTTTGTTTTTTTAACTAAAGTGACAACATATCAGATGACCAAATAACAATTGCACCAACTACTAACTCCAATATTGACCAGGCAAGCCCTTAAAAAAAGAGATAATTATCCAGTGCAGTGGCACATGCCTTTTATCCCAGGGCTCAGGGAAGCAGAGGCAGGTGGATCTCTGTGAGTTCGAGGCCAGCCTGGTCTAGAAAGTGAGTCCAGGACAGCCAAGACTACACAGAGAAACCCTGTCTCAAAAAATAGAAAAAAAGAAAAAAGAAAAGGAAGGAAGAAAATGAAGGAAGGAAGGAAGAAAGGAAGGAAGGAAGGAAGGAAAAGAAGCTAATTATTTCAGTATGCAAGCCATTGCTTGCAACTTAATGGAAAACCAAAATGAAGTATCAGAAATGAAAATATGGTAACAGGGCTATAATACACCAACTCACTTTTAGCCAACGAATAATCCAGGAAGGAGGCTCTTACTTTGGTTATCGAATTGTCTTGGACCTAAGGTGGGAAGACAGAACAGCAAATACTGATTTGTTCTCCTCATGGTCTCCATGATGCGGAGCTAAGACAGAAAGTACTGAAGCTCACACACTGACATTCTCAGTCGCACCCAAATACAAGTTCTTTGCGTTATCGAAGTGACCTGAAACACTTGGGACTTTCTATTAATCCCACATAATATTTCTACCCTAGGGCATAATTTGAATGGTTTGCCTTAATGACTTAAATTCTTTTGAGCTGAATACGCTGATGGTGACTAGTCGAAGCACCTACATGTCCCATAATCTTAGCTGTCTTCTGAGAAGTCCAAGCAGTTTGAAAATTAAAGGGTAAAAATAGAGCTACACCAATGCTACAAAGGGGGCGGGGGAGTAAATCCCAAGAAGAATGGACGGACTGTGGTTGGTTGGCACTCTATAAAACAGCCAATTAATCATTACCTTCGTGCTTTATCTAAAGACATATTTTTATAATACTTTTTCTAAGCCTAAATCACTTAGTGGTTGGCGCATCCTGTAGAAACTCTGCCTGATTGGGGCCACATTTCTTTACATCTTAGGGTCACAGCAGTTCAGACAATGCAGAGCTGCTGCTCTACTCAGCCCCTCAAGTGTTCATTCTAGCCAAGTGAGTCTCACGGCTTCAAAAATTATACTGATGCACCAACTGCTTTCATACTTGGAAGGGCAAAAATCTGACTCAAGAAAAGTTTGGCTTTCAGAACATAAAAGTAAACCTGCCAGGTTGCAGCTTCCAAACCCTCTACACACAGTCTTGTCTCTTTCCCTCCACAGTCTTCGCAGCAACTGAAATTAAACCCGTTCATCCTAGTAAGAGTTCCATAGCTGTCCTAGGAGCTGGCTTAAACCCTTTGTTAAAGGCTAATATTTTGAATTTATAAACTTCAGAAGAAAGATAGCTCTTGAAGCTGGAAAACAAAAATCAGAGAACAGTAGTCTTTTTTTGTGTGGTGCCGAAAAATTTGGTTACAAACTGGTCCTATTGTGTTTCTCATAATTTACATTTACTTTTTGGCAAAGCAAAAAAGGAAAAAAAAAATAAGTCAAGCTTGAAGGCATACGACAAAACTGAAAAGATGACATTTTTTTTTAAACTGTGCCTTTGACATTTAGATCTCAACCAAGCCAATATTCAACATTTACAGAAGACAAAACAGTAAGAGAGGCTGCAGCTGTCTCACTATGATGTCACTGAACAGGTGTGTGGTTCCGTATCCTGCCTCAAAAGCTGGATGGATCTCTTGGGGATACCCACAGAAAGCCCATATGGAACTGGCGTTGACACGGGACTCATTTCCTCAGATGTGGCCAGAAAACAACCTGGGATGACAAGAGTCCTGGTGACCAATCTGGGCAAATTCGGAACAGACATTCTCCCAAACAGATCAATACTATCCAAGGTGCAGCTGAAAACAGGATGGGTTTGTACCACTAAGCAAACAACAAAGCTGCTTATTCACAAGGCCAAAAGCATTGGGAACTTGTGTTTTCCACGGTGTGTTTGCCAGTGACCTCAACCCTGACCTGCAGGGCCACCCTCTCTGGAACTCTAAGTAATCTTGTGTTGGGTCTTCTGGCAACAAGGAAATGCTATGGAGTAGTAGCTTTTTTAACAGTGATAGTTACCGTATCTGTGTTGGCCTAGCCAAACAGTTACATGACGCCAAAATGACTCATCAATGCAATTAGTAAAGTGGGTGCTCTGAGTATTTGATATGATAAAAAATAAATAAATAAATAAATAAAATATAAATTGATGGTCAGATATGGTGGCACACCCTTGTCATCTCAGCACTTAGAAGGTGGTAGCAAGATCCCAAAGTCATAGCAAGTTTGAGGCCAGCCCAGGCTACGTGAGGCCCTGTCTCAAAAGGCAAACAAGCAAACAAAAATTACCTCTTTCTTAGTCGTTTTGGAATTGTGTGGGTACATCCTGGATTAAATTAATTTATCAAGTTTTATGGCACACACACAACATTTAATTTGTGTGGATAAGCCAAATACTTTTATCCAGATAAATAAACTTTTAGTTCCCTCAAAATGTTTGTTTTCTAGTTTCCATTTAGCCTAGTAAACAACACCCCCCCCCAAAAAAAGTAGCATTTGTACATATTTGTATGGCTTATGTGTGCTGGATTATGTGTGCTTACGTAGATGAGTATTTAAATCTGATGAACTTGTACAAGGTATATCAGTGTTTGCAGTGCTTAGTGTTATTTTTAAAGTGGGGGTGGGGAGGATGACAGTTCTTACAGCAACATTTTTAAAAAGAGCTGAGAAAGTAAAGAAATTAGACGTGGTCCTTATTGTGTGACTAATCTTTCCACGGGCAGATGCAACGCACACATCTAGTCACTGGAGATAGAGATCCCATGACGGGACAAAGTTCAGATACCCACCAAAGTTCAACCTGGCAAATCAATGAATGTTATTGGGGTTACTTACAGGAGTGTGGGGTGAGAAGCGTTAGTCACTCAAAAGCAGCTGCACCACCATGGTGCGACAGTTCACAGAAACTGGGAAACCTGGGGCATGCTGCACAGCCTGCGGGCAGATCAACAGGTTGCAGAACGTCCATTGCAAGAGGTTCAGGCAGCTTGACTGCTTTCAGCTTCTTCCTGGCAGTTGGTCTGGTCTCAGAGTCTTCCTCGTAACTCATCTTCCTCTCAGACTCTCCGTTTTCTTTGTTGACTCAGGCAGGGAGGAGCCTGGTGAAATCTGCTCGGCTTCATGGACATCCTAAAGCTGTTTTGAATTGTTTGCCTTCCTGCTGAAGGAGCTTCCCTTAGGGACAGAGTGTTTCAATCCTCACTGTTACACAATAGTTCGATAGTCACCTAGGCAAACTGGCCTCATTTGGGGTACAGGGGGATGACTCCGGTGCTAAGAAGGTTCAGACACTCTGCTCTTTCAGAGGACCTGAGTTCACTTCCCGGCACTCATCCCATGGTCCATCTTCTGGACTCCTTGAACACCTGTACTCACATATATATAGACACACATACACACATAATTTTTTTTAAAAAACCAATATTTTTTTTATAAAATGACCTCATCTACAAATGGGCACAAGTATAATTGGAACATTTCATATGGTCCCAATATTAAAAAGTTTAAGAAAAATCCCAACTTCCAAGGCTACCTGATGATTGGAGACCAAAAGATGTGTTTGGCCTGGAAAGCAATATAAAACCCTGGAACTGTATTTCAACCTCAAGTACATTTTTAACGGACACTGCTAGCCACAAGCTTCAGTCATCTACCAGCTAAGATTTTCGGAGCATTTAGAATGCTTAACTGATTTTCCAGCTCCAGATAAACAGTTTGATTTCTTTTGTTGTTGTTGTCATTATTGTTGTTGTTGTTTTGTTTAAATCTAGCTAAAACAGAAGGTGGGCCTTTTGCTGGCAGGAAAAAAATAGGATGGGAGGGGATAAGTAACGATAATTGTTAACTCTCCTTTAGATAAGTTTTCCCTGGGATGGGGGTGGGGACATTTGAGGGGACGAAAACAAAATTTCCCTCCAGCGCATCACAGTGTAAGCATCTCTGAGTAAAGAAGAAATTATTCAACTTTGAAATTCTGCTCTTAAGTGGCTCCCGTAAGGGGGACAGTTTCCTATTAATTGTTAATGTCGCCTACCATTAGGGGGCACTAAACAACTCCACATTAATGCGTTCGAGGGAAGAGAAAAGGAGGCGAGGAAACAGGAGGGAGATATGGGCCGAGTCTGGGGAGAGGGAGGGAGACAGAAGCCGGGAAGGGCTGGGAAAGAGGGCCGAGAGTAGTGGGAGGAAGGAGGAAAAGCCAGGAGAGGAAGGAGACAGACAAACAGGCAGACAGACAGAAACAGACAAAATGAATCTGGAAAGATTAAAAAGGATGTGGAGCCCCAGAGCCGTCTAAAGTGAGCAAAAAGCCGACTCTCCCGGGCCGCCCGCTCCCCTCCCCTCGGCTCCTGTCCTCATGACTGTAATTATAAAGCGAAAAGCGGCGGCGAGGTCACCCGTTTTTACCAGCCTGCTGCACCGAATGCGCGCGGTGCAGGTGCGGCGGCCGCGGGGCTTTGTGATTCATGCCCACTTTCAAAGGGGGGCTTGGGCCCGTCTGAGAGGCACCCAAACAACTGTCTTCTAATATTAGCACGGCTGTATTTCGGGATCTATTATAGTCTGTCCAGACAGATCCCATTGTAATGGGACCTTTTATTAAAAGATTAGCACTATCTCCTGCAGTTGGTGGAAAAAAATCTGTTATCACTGAGTTATTTGCAGTTGTGGAGGGGGTGGGAGGAGGGTGATGGAAGATGGGGGTGGGTGGATGAGAGGAGGACCCGAGGAGGGTCGGGGCGGGGGGAGAGGCTAGGGCGGGGTTTGGAGGGGGGAAGAGAAGAAGAAGAAGAAGAAGGGCGAATTTGAAATCCGTAGAACAAATCCCAATGACCTGGGAATGTGCAAGAATTTTGTCTGCATAGTTCGTGTTTGTTGTCGTTCGGGCTTCAGAAGCAAAAAGAATAGAAATTGAAAAGGCAGCTTTGAAATAAACAATATAGCATTTTTCCGTGAAGTGATCGTTTTATATAAAAGCAAATATCGCCTCCTCAGCTTCATTCAGCCATGCCAGAAAATGTTATAAATGAGAAGACCCGCCAACTTTCGGCAAAGAATGCCAGGCGTTGCACTCAATAAACTGAGGCTGCAGAAGTTCATTATCATGGGGGGGGGGGGGCAGAGAGAGAGAGAGAGAGAGAGAGAGAGAGAGAGAGAGAGAGAGAGAGAGAGAGAACAGAAACTGGGGCGTCTCGGAGCGGGGGGAGGAGGGGGGCAGACCGCCTACGTCGGCGCCCCCGCTTGAGGCTGCGACTCCAGACGCGGCGAAGTGAAAGGGGAGAAAAGAAAGGGAGAGGGCGAGACTGCTGCCGGGAGCAGCCGGCTCCGAGGTGTTAAACATTTTTGTTTGCCTCTGACTTGTGGAGACTGAGGGCCGGTGTCTCCGCGGCGCTCCACCGGGGTGGAAGGTGTCCGGGGGTCGGGGTTCTTAGCAACCACTCCAGGCTGGGGGGGGGGGGTTGGGGAGGTAGGGGGAGAGTGAGAGAGGGGCGGGTGGAGAGCGGGCAGGGTGGCCGCAAAGTAAGACACGCCAGAGACCTCGGGACACAAAACGTGTCCGGGACCTGGCTCCAAGTCTCTGCCTGGAGGATCCTGAAACTGTTCCCCGGGGCATTTCAGCAGCTCCAGGACCCAGTGGCGTTTGCGGAACTCTCTCCGGAGCCCTAGAGCAGAAGTGCGGGGGACCAACCTCCACCCACCCACCCACTCCCCTCCACACACACACCCAGGGTCCCCGTGCTCCGCCGGCCGCCTCCTCCAGCGCCCGGGCTCACACGCGCACACGCACACACACGCGCGCGCACACGCACACACACACACACACACTTGCACGCCACCCCGGGCGCGCCGGCTCGAGCGGCGGCGTGCAGGACTGAAGTGAGTGTTCTTCCCCACTCCCCTCCCCACCCCACCCCACCCCCCGACGCGTCGCCCCCAGCACACTCCCCCCCACCCCGCCCCGCGCCGCCGCCGCCTCCTCCTGTCGCCCTCCCCTCCCGCTCCTACGCAAATAAGAATTCGGCGATTCCCCTCCAGCCGCTTTGATTTCGGGCACCTCCGACAGATAATTGGGAAGGGTTTCCAGAAGGTGGGAAATGTCACCTGATTCACACTGAACTTTTAAAAAAGCTCCCCACCCCCAAAAGAGCCGGCACACCCTCGGTCGCGGCCGCCCTCCCACAGCCCCACACACACTGGGAGACCGCCCACCGCAAACCGCAGAGACCCCCGTCTAGATTTAAAGCGCGGCTGCGCCCGGCTCCTGACGTCCATTGAATCGCGCGGGCGGAGCGGCCGGTGGCGAGCGCGGGGCTGCGCCGGGATCGCTGCGCCCTCCGCCGCTCGCCTCTGCGACGAGCGCGCGCCGCTCGCCCAAGCCACCCGCCGCCGCCGCGCTCCTCCTCGCCCCGCGCCTGCCCCACGATGGTCCGCGCCAGGCACCAGCCCGGCGGGCTCTGTCTCCTTCTGCTGCTGCTCTGCCAGTTCATGGAGGACCGCAGCGCCCAGGGTGAGTTGGAAAGGGGATGTGCCTGGCTTGGGGCAAAAGGGAGGGGGGGGGGGGTTTCTATACTTTTCTGCCGTCTCGACTCGGTCTGTTCTGACTGCGCTGTTCTCGGAAGATGTTTTTGGAACTACTCGTCTACTCTGGTAGAAGGGGACGGGAGGAGAAGACTGAGGGCAGTGAGTGACACTTTAGGCTAGAGAGCGGAGTTTAGAGCCGATTGCCCTCAAAAAAGGAAAGGGTGTGCGGGACTGAGCTGGAACCTCAGTAGTTAGGGGTAGATGCTCCAAGCTTTTGGTCATAATGACTTTAGATGTTATCTCCCCCTGGTTGGCTAGGGAGAAAGGCGAGCATCCGTAGCCTGGAGAGTGCAGTCGACCTACTAGCAATCTTACCCTATCTTCCTTCCATATCTTTTGGTGACTTTTTTTTTTTAATTACTTGGGTGGGGGATGGGAGATACTAAATTTTCTTGGGTGGCTGGGGGACGTGGTTTCAGAAACTTTGCCCAAACTTGGAAATGTGGGTACCGAAATTTTTAGAGGGAGGTAGTTTTATGCTTAGTGGATGCTTCTCCCACCCATCTTCAACCAAGCCCCGCGAAAGAGAAGACAAGCCAAATTATTAGCTCGAAGTGTTTTAAGTACTTCACAGTTTTCTCCACTTTTCGCCTCATTCCTCTCTTAACTTTCTGTGAAACAATAGCAGCCCACAAGCTGTTTAGATTCTGACGTGGATTAAAGAACAATTTTCTGAAGTTTGACTTTTAAAATTAAAAATTAATTATTTTATTACAAGTAGTCTCCGGGTAGGATTTTTTTTTAATAGTGGTAACCGCGCAGCTTGCCCTCCAGTTGCTCGAGTCACTTTGGTGATTCAGGAGAAGTCTTCTTGCCCAAAGACCGAACACATTAAAAAAAAAAAAAAAAAAAAAGCACAGAGGAAAAAACTATTTGCAAAGAGTTCTTGGTAGACTTGAGGTAGGTATATGCGACCCGGTAGACGCCTCCCCCACTCCCAGCCGCCAACCCCCTTTAACACTACTGCTTTGCCTATTGAAGCGGTAAGGTTTTGTGCTGTAAGCTGCCCTCCCGGGCACCGGCCCTAGCCGTCTGCCCGACACTAGACTGGGCAGCCCGCCTTTCTGATAGGGGCTCTGCCTGGGTGCCGGAACGTGGGCGCCAGGGAAAGCAGCCCTCGGAGATTTCGAAAGATCGCGGTGGCTGCGGGCGTGCTCCGGGCTGGCCGATTGCAAAACGAGCCCGTCGGGCGGGCTGCGCCTCGAGGCCGCTCAGGGCAGATCCAGGCTGGGCCCGGCTGCTGCTGCTTCCCCCCGCCCCCACCCCCTTTCATTTTTCACAAGTGCCTTTTCCTTGATCTGCTCCTGAAGATTCGTATCTATTCTCCCTACCCCCACCCTCCACCTCTCCTTCCTTCCCTCCTCTCCTCCCTCCCTCCCATGTCTCCTCTCTCTTCTTTCTTTAACCCCTGTCACAAATAATTCTTTTGCCGCCTACATGAAACCAACATGTAAAAACATCCGTCGCGTCCTGTTTTTGTCAGGTTCTTTAGTCTGTTCCCCCGGTCGCTGCAGGTTATGAAATGGGACGAATAAAAGTAAACAGTCTAGTAAAAGTCAATTCAGGCTGCACGTGTTGTGTCTGGGTCACTGGTAACTGACATTGATATGGCTAGGGCGCTGCAGCGGTTGCTCTAGCCCACCTCCCAACTCCGTGACGGGGCTTTTCCCAATCTGCCCTTGGAGATTCATATACGTATATTTCTCTCTCCTCTCTCTCCTCTCTCTCTCTCTCTCTCTCTCTCTCTCTCTCTCTCTCTCTCTCTCTCTCTCTCTCTCTCTCTCTCTCTCTCTCTCTCTCTCTCTCCTCCCACCCGCCCTTTCTCCAGCCCCGCCAGGCCTTGTTTCCAGGCTCGGGCAGCCTTCCTTCCTCTACGCCACCGCTCACTCATCCACTTCCTCATCCCTGTCTCTTCACAGCTGGGAATTGCTGGCTCCGCCAAGCCAAGAACGGCCGCTGCCAGGTCCTATATAAGACAGAACTGAGCAAAGAAGAGTGTTGCAGCACTGGCCGCCTGAGCACCTCGTGGACGGAGGAGGATGTGAGCGACAACACTCTCTTCAAGTGGATGATTTTCAACGGGGGCGCCCCCAACTGCATCCCCTGTAAAGGTGGGGGCCTCCTCTTCCCGAGGCAGCAAGCCCTCAGTAGAGGGCGTCTTGCCCTCAGCGTTCCTACTCTACTGTCTGGCTGAGGCTTTAGGAAGAGCAGAGTTTTGTTCTGTTTCTCCCTCCATCGCTCCCGCCCACCTCCCACCCCCCACCCCCCACCCCTGGAAGAGTTAGCCAGGTGGAATCTGGCTCGAGCTGTGGGCAAAACAAGGTCAGAAGGGGTCGGTCCCCAGGCTTCTTCGTCGAGAGTAGTAGTAACGTGAGCAACCCGACCAGTGTGGTCTTTGAGAGAATCTAGATACAAAACATGCCCTGAGGTCCCCAAACCCCTATCCCTTCCAGTCTTCCAGGAGACAGCCTGGGGCCCCTTCATTTCGGATGCCTGGTTGCGCAAGGCATCTGAGACCACACCACCCCCACCCCCACCCCCACCCCCAGGGTTGGACCAGCCAACCACCTAACCTCGGTTTGAATCCATGCCTCTTTCCAACTCCCAGAAACGTGTGAGAACGTGGACTGCGGACCTGGAAAAAAATGTCGAATGAACAAGAAGAATAAACCCCGCTGTGTCTGTGCCCCAGACTGTTCCAACATCACCTGGAAGGGCCCAGTGTGTGGGCTGGACGGGAAAACTTACCGCAACGAATGTGCGCTCCTCAAGGCCAGGTGTAAAGAGCAACCAGAATTGGAAGTCCAGTACCAGGGCAAATGTAAAAGTAGGTCTTGCCTTTCAGCATCTCTCTGTATCCAAAGGCCCTTGAAGGCCCAAGGCGGATACTACACACTGCGTAAAGGGCCCGGGAATCAGAATTGTGATACCAAATAAAGGGGGGGGCTCTTTTTAACCCCTAAAGGGTAGTGAAGGAGCCAGACTGGAGTCATAGATCCTCTGGGAAGCAGCCAGGCTCCCCAAATGCCTGTTAAAAATCTGGATGTTTCTCTTTAATGATTTCCTTCATAGCATCAACTGCTTTGCTCTCTAAGGCCCAGAAAGTACCTGAAAGTGAAATTTCTCCCTCTATCTTTTTTTTTTTTTCCCCAGAGACTTGCCGGGATGTTTTCTGTCCAGGAAGCTCCACCTGTGTGGTGGACCAGACCAATAATGCTTACTGTGTGACCTGTAATCGCATTTGCCCTGAGCCCTCCTCTTCGGAACAGTACCTATGTGGGAATGACGGAGTGACTTACTCCAGCGCATGTCACCTGAGAAAGGCCACCTGCTTGCTGGGCAGATCCATTGGATTAGCCTATGAAGGAAAATGTATCAGTAGGTATTCTGGATTGAGGAAAGAGAAAGAGATGAGACAGTAAAAGACATCTGTGCTAATGGGGGGGGGGGGTGCTAAACAATGAGTAAATCCAAGTCCTCCCCAGTGTGACTAGAATGTTCCTCCCGAAGAACCCTTCTTCTAGATGCACTGACACACAAGCAAGAAGCGGCAAACAATTTTCTATCTTGGAAAACTTAGAACTCACACAATTTTACACTTCTTCTTATTAAGTGCCAGACTTGCTGGAAGCGAAAAATAATTACTTAACAGTTCTTAAAACCTGTTATCAAATTCCAGTAGTTGATGGAATTTGATTTTTTTTTTTAATCCCATTTGTAGGAGGTAATTAGATGCATAGTTAACTCAAGGATATTGTGAAGGTCTGTCCGAAAGAATACTATTTTTTTTAATGCAGTTCTGTAAGATGTAAGAAACCACGGTGTGTGTGTGTGTGTGTGTGTGTGTGTGTGTGTGTGTGTGAGATTGTAAAGCAGCTTTATATAACACCATCATTATGCCATTCTTGAGTAATTATATATATGCATATATATGCATGTGTATATATATATATACACATATATAATACAGTATATAATATCTCTGGATAGGGAATGGAAGAAAGGGAGGAAATGAGGCATTCAGTTTGCTCATCACAGGTGTATTATATCCTAGAAGCAAAGTCCTGTGAAGACATCCAGTGCGGTGGTGGAAAAAAGTGCCTATGGGATTTCAAGGTTGGCAGAGGCCGTTGCTCTCTCTGTGATGAGCTGTGCCCTGACAGTAAGTCAGATGAGCCAGTCTGTGCCAGTGACAATGCCACTTACGCCAGCGAGTGTGCCATGAAGGAGGCCGCCTGCTCCTCGGGCGTGCTGCTGGAAGTGAAGCACTCCGGATCTTGCAACTGTAAGTGTGATTTTTAACCTTGCTGCAATTTAAGGCATTCCCAGGCGAGCCCTGGGGGATGGACAGTTTAAAAAAAAAAAAAAAAAAGCACGCAGACCTCGCTGTGTAAACCTGTTTCTGTTAAAACTAGGTAACTGCTAAATCTCACCAGCAATTCGTTGATTTGCCCAGCCAAATTCTCTGCAGTATTTCCTGGCTTTTAGGATCAACCCGATGGCCTTCCATTGGGTTGTCTCTGGAAAAAAAAAAATCTCTCTCAGTTTGTCTCTCTCTCTTTCCCTCTAGTACTTCGCTTTGCTGTTGCCTCATTAACACCAGAATCTAAACTAACTGCTTCAAAAGTTTGTGTGTGTGTGGTTTTTTTTTTCTCCAAGACAGCTTTATTTTTATCACACCTGGGCTGCGGCTTGTCGCAGTTGCCACTACTAACTCTGAATTAGGGAGCCAAAGTAGTTATACCTAGAACACAAGAGCGCTTTTTATCTGATTTCAGGAATCTGCCTGTAAAACCTGAGCCATTGATTCTTCAGAACTTTCTGCAATTTTGACTTCATAGATTATGGTGGTTTGTTGTTGTTGTTGTCGTTGTTGTCATTGTTGTTGTTTTTTAAGTAAACTTATTGCATAACTGCAGATGCCAAAAAAAAAAAAAATACAACCAACCCAAAAAAAAAAAAATCCAAAAACCCAAAAAGCATCACACTGCAAGTCATGTAAAAAATGCAACGCTGTAATGTGGCTGTATCGGAGGGCTTTGAAAACATACACTGAGCTGCTTCTGCGCTGTTGTTATCCGTATTTAAACAACAGCTCCCCCTGTATTCCCCCATCTAGCCATCTCGGAAGATACGGAGGAAGAGGAGGAGGAGGAAGACCAGGACTACAGCTTTCCTATCTCTTCCATTCTAGAGTGGTAAACTCTCCACAGCATTCAGTGTTGACATAGCCTTTGGGCAAAACAAAACACAAAAGGAAAAAGAGGAGAAAAAAAAAGAGATAGAAAAGAAAATAAGAAAAGAAAAAAAATATATTGTCCATAATGTAAATAAGTGTATGCTTATTTATTTGGGGGGAAAAGTATACATTAAAGGACGTTTGTCCTAAAGCTCTCTCCCTGGCCACGCTGTTACTCACTGGGCAAGGAGGGACGGTCATTTTTTTGTGGTCTACTGGATGAGGCCTATAGTTGAGACTTGTAGACGTTTATTTATACTGTGTCATGTTTTATAATTTATACATAAGATGTCTGGTTGACTGTACACCTTGTTTTTGAAGAAATTTATTCGTGAAAGGAAGAGCAGTTGTTATTTATTGTGAGGTCTCTTGCTTGTAAAGTAAAACCGTTTTTTTTCTCCCCCCCTCGTAAACCATTTAAGTCCATTCCTTACTACCCAGTCACTCATCTGTCTCCCGTCACTCCCCTGTTGTTAGACTCTTTCCCACTTTTTAACAAATTCGCATGTCAGTTTCTGTCATGTTTATTTATTGGATTCCCAGCTGCCTGATCTGTACATATCTGATCCCTTGGGTTTTGTTTACAAGGAATCTTGACTGACCAAAATGCGTTGTAACTCTGCCCCAGATACAAGGTACAGAGAAAAAGCACCGGAGAGGAAATGCCAGCTTCCGTTCCCTTGCTCTGATGAAAGCATTATGAGAGGGTGAGAGAGGCATTAAAATTCTAGAAATGTACTTTTATGATGTTACAGATCCAAAGACATAGAGTGATGTGGGTGACAGGAGACTAAAGGAAGGCGGAAGTTACCACTTTCAACCTGTCATTCGGTGTTTCCTTTGAGCTAGTCAGCTGTACCGGTTCAATTAGTTCTTTTTTTTTTTCCCTTCCAACCATTGTGTCACTGAAAGTTCCATCAAAGCTTTATCAGTTCAAGTTTCTTGCTTTTCATAATACTTTTTTCTGATGCAATTTTATATTTTCAAACATGGCAAGTTAAATATAAATTCATTTAAATATATAGTTTTGTACTTTTCTACCATGTAAATGTGCAATGTATATAAAAGTTATAATGTGTATTTGTAAATAAATGACGAGTGAAAAAAATAAAAAAAAAAAGATTAAAAGCCAATGGTCTCGGCTTCGGAAAGTGAAAAATAACTTATTTCGGCTTTTGAGTGATGACACACATGACACCTATGTTGAGAGATGTGTTCACCACTGATATTCAGTGGTGAGGGCCATAGATTCTACAGTAAGGTAATATACAAATCACCCCAGAGCTGTAAACTTAAGCTCAGGAGCTTAAGAGCACACACTCCATCTACTTCCGGGGGGAGGGGGGGTTCCATAACCCACATCAGGTGGTTCACAGCCCCTGTTAACTCTAGCTCCAAGGGATCCAATGCCCCCTTCTGGCCTCTGAGGGCACCTGTGCTCACATGTGCAAGCACACACACACACACACACACACACACACACACACACACACACACAATTTTAAAAATAATAAGATAGGTCTCTCTTTTAAAGTTACAAATTGGGGCTAAAGAGACAGTTCCAGCCCTTGGAATCAGGATTGCTTCCCAGCACACACGTGGAGTCTTACAGCCGTCTGTTCTCTGGGGTCCATCCCCAGGCACACACATGGTACACATGCATACATGCAGGGACACACATGGATTAAAATGAATCTTGAGAACTAGTTTACTCCCACGGCTGTGCTCCTGCCTGGAATATAGACCATTGGGGAGTTCCGGGAACCAACCCATGGTGTTCGGGAAGAGCAGCAAGTGCTCCCAACCGCTGAGGTATGTCTCCATCCCTAAGTAAAATCAATGGAGTTTGAAAACTAGAGGGTCAGGAGGAACGGGAGGACATAAGTGAGGGGAAAACAATTGAGACGTAATCTGAATAAATTAATTAAATAAAAAAAAAATCCTCCCATGGAGAGGAAAAAGAGGAAAGGAAAATTAAGGAGATCAGTGACCCAGCAGTTCTTGCATGACAGGTATGTGTCAACGTCACAGATCAAACATGACAGGTGTGTGTCAACAGTCACAGATCAAACATGACAGGTGTGTGTCCACAGTCACGGATCAAACATCACAGGTGTGACGACTTCTTTGACGAAACGCATCTATATTACAGTGTCCCTATACCACTTTATTACTAGTCCTGGCTGTCTTTGTCAAAACCGTGGGCCTGCTATAGCCTAGTGAACTCATCTAAATAAAGTATATTTCCCATTGTTTAAAAAGCAGCATACGCCGGGGAGTTTACCCAATGGTTAAAAGCACTTGCTGCTCTTTCAGAGGACCACAGTGCAGTTCTTAGCTCCCACGCCAGGCAGTACACAGATGCGCTATTGCTCTAGGCGCAAGGGATCGGATGCTCTCTTCTGGCCTCAGGGAACACCTACATGCATGTGTGCACACTCAGGGACACACAGGACATCCATGGAAATTTAAAAAATAATAAAAATCATTGTCAAATTTTTAAAAAGGCAATCGCATCACAAGGAACAGTAGAAACAGCCTGATACATATTGGACAAGCACAATCAATAACAGTATGGAGTGCTGGACTGAGCAGTATAGTAATGGAACACTAAAGATGAGAGTTATTATTCACACTGAATAATGACACTCAAGGTAGGAGAAAACCTGTCAGTATTCTGTAGTGTTGTGATACGAGGAAGAGCCTAAGAGTGGGTACTTGGGACAGAAACAGTGGTCTCTGTAATACATAAAACTATGAAAATCACCAACACAGGCTTCTAGCTCTTGTGTGCTTTATATTCAAAACCTAAAGACATTTATGATCTCAATGAATTGGGGGCTGGAGAGATGTCTCAGGGGTTAAGAGCACTGCTTGTTCTTCCAAAGGTCCTGAGTTCAAGTCCCAGCAACCACATGGTGGCTCACAACCATTTATAATGAGATCTGGTGTCCTCTTATGAGATCTGGTGTCCTCTTCTGGCATGCAGAGGTACATGCAATCAAAACACTGTATACATAATAAATAAATAAATATTTAAAAAAAAAAACCAATGGCCTTGAGGTTGATCCTAAGGCCTCTACAAAAAAAAAAAGATCTCAATGAATTGCAAGCTGGAAAGAAGTGAACGAAACTAGGAGGAAGAGCCAAGAGTCATCAATACCACCAGTGCTAAACATGCATTTCCTTTCAAAGACCAACATCCTGGTTGTTGTATTTATCTCTTTTTGTGATGAATGATTCCTAAAAATTACCATCAGAGACCACTGGCTCTCAACTAGTCACAGAGGAGAAGCTAGGTGAAATCAAGGGTAGGTATTTATTTAGCCTGGAGAATTTTATCTCCCAGATTCCCCAGGAAAGGAGGAAATGGTGCAGAAATCAAACCAACAGCCATTGACCCCAGAAAGGAGATGGTCCTAACTTCTCCAGGGCAGACGAGCCTCTGGCTTCCACTAGGGAGGGCCTCTCTGAAGGAGACATGGCTGGCCAGACACAGTTTCATGGCCCCTTCCTGAAGTGGGTTAGTGGCTTCATCCTGGGTGCTACCCGTGCTTTAAAGCTGCCATTGACAGCCAGGGCAAGAACGTCAGACCTAACGGGGTCTGGTGTGCCTCGAGGCAAGCAGGAGTGATAAATCCAACAGCTCGCCTTTTAAACAACATCCAGGTTTGTTTATTTAAAATTGTATTCTATACTTGTCACCATTAAACATGCCTCTTTAAAAAAAAAAAGGACTGTCTCAAGTTCCTTCCTACTTTCCACTAATCTTTCACTAGTTTAATGAGCACCCCTCTTTCCGCACCAACAACAAAAAAAAGGAAACAGAGGAAAAGAAGACCCTAGATAAGCACTCTACCACTGGTCTTTATTCACAGCTCTAGAAATTTATTTTAAAGTTAAAGATTAGCATTATTATTCCCACTATGACTTAAAAATATTTAAGTAAAATATTATCTAACAGTAATGTTATTGAGAGAGACCGTTGCTAGTAACTAACCTTAATATTAATATGACTTCATCCTAACCCTTTGGAACTGCAAATTATGAAATGATAATGAAGAAATCGGTCAAAAGCCCAATTTCTGTTAAGTGTCATTCAAAATTTAGACTTTTGTATACAACATGGAATATGGTTCCTCGAGCAGAACAAAAATTAAATTTAGTTTAATTGAATATCCGCCCTCAAAGTAGACAAGTAATAGGACCTGAAAGACTGTACCTAAGAAGAAGAAGCTTTATGACACACCGGGTTAGTTCACAGACTCAGAATATTCTCCAGCGAGAAGGACCGTATCCACGTTAAATATGCTGACACTGATGAGTGTTCTGTAATTATGTGGAAGAATAGGCCTACAGTCAGGAAATACAGAAGTGCTTAGGAGGAAAAGAGCAAAATGCACTTATAATCTTTAAGTGGCTCTAAACGTCTTCTATGTTTCTTCATAGTCTTCATGTCTAGTGTATTGAAGGACAGTGCGAGGAGAGAAGAGGGCATGCTGCCACCAAACACAGCTCAGAAAAAGACCTGCAGGGAGTTTTCAGTACTATCACTTGTTGGCAAATTTCCTGCAAGTTTGGAAATATACCCAAATGAAAATCTGAAACTCGCTAAAAAAAAAAACCATTCTCAGGAAGGAAAGAGGCAGAGCAGACGGCCACTCATCCTCCTCCAAGGAAACAAGTAAATACAAAGCCATTTTGGAAAAGCTCCTTCCTGGTGGCCAACCGTGAGGTGGTCCGGTGGGTTCAGGGACCTGCAGCCAGACCCCAGGGTCCGAGTTTGACCCCCTGAAAGCAGCTCAGTGGAAGAAGAGATCTGACGCCAGAGACTTGTCCTCTTAATCAGTGCACTCGCGCACCCTGTGGCAAGAGAGTACCCACACACAGAAACGCACAAACAAGATGGATAAATAAATGTAACGAAAAGCTACAAGTTTGTGTTGGAGAGACGGCTCAGTGGATAAGAACCCTAACTGCTCTTTCAGAGGAGCCTGGTTCAATTTTCAGCACCTACATGGCGGGTCACAACTGTCTGTAAGGCCAGAATCCAACACCCTCATACAGACATACACGCAGGCAAAACATCATGCACATAAAAGAAAAATAATTAAATTTTTTTAAACCTGAAAACATTATTTGGTATGATAAAAAGAACAATTCCAGTGACTCGGTTATTCAACTTAAATAATTAACATTGGGGAGAAGAGAACTTCTGAAAAAATAAACTTACTCAAATGGAGAATCAGCCTTTTCTTTAAAATAAGAATGAATATTACAAATGCCCAACACTTGGGTTCTCCCCACTGCTTGCTATACAAAGGACCAGCTCATTTAGCCTTCTGAGGTCTCTGCTTCTTTATCTCTGAAACCAGGAGAGCGACCGTGCCCACCTCACAATAGTGTCATGAGAATTAAAAGACTCAGGGAGATGTATGTTATAAAGTGTTTATTTCAGTGGCTGGCCCCTCAAGCTGACAGTAAATAAGCTTTCTCCCTAGTATAATGATTACTATTAACTAAAGAAAAAAATTACTAGTGCGATTGATTAACCAATGATAATAATAAGTGAGAAATAATACCAACTGAGGCCTGAAGTAGGAGCATAAGTAATTTTTGAAAGGAGGGCAAATATAATTTAAAGTATTTTACCCATCTTGGTAGTTAACAAAACTAGAGTTCCATAGCAAAAGTGTACCATTTTAAAAATAACAGACTTAGAGATATTATTTCCCATTACATTGTATAAAAAGGAAATCACCTGTCAACTTTTCCAAAACCCAAAATGTGCCTTGTATCTTTTTATTCACACACTCAACTTAATTCACGATAGTAAAATAAACAGAATCAACGTTCTTTAACTTTGGTGAAAATTTCTCCATCAAGCTGTGGACCACTAAGCCTGATGATAGAGCAGACCAATTACAAGCTGTCAGACATGCTAACACAAACTGTGCCGCTGACATGTGAGAGGGAGGCCTGTGGACTAATGAAACTCATTTTTACTGAAGGAGTTTTTTTTTTTTTCTAAAACCTGGCTCCCAAGACCCACGTCATCCCATCCCATCCACATCGCCCCATCCCACTTTCCATTCGCAGCACAACACACTCCTACTCCAGCCAAAAGTTGTTATGTAAATAGCCTCCAGGCATGCTTGCCCTGTGTAGTCAGCAGACCTGCCCAGACATGTCCAGATCCCGGCTTCTGTTTTGCTGGAATCCCCCCATGAGTACTGGATGGTCACTGGGGTTCACCATCCTTGAGCCTCAGATATCTTGGCTGGTGGCATCAAGATTCCTGTGGCAGAGTCCTTCAAACACTTAAAAACATATTCTCCGGATTAGAGCAAATGTCGCCCTGGCAGAGCTACACTTTGTCATTCTTCTATTTTAAGAATATGGCCAAGGAACCAACTGGCAAGGCTAGCGGCTAGATACATTCCCACCAAATATCTCTGTGTCCGCTCCCCCAAGGACTCAGCAAATAAGCTTTTCTCAAGAACTTTGGGTCCCAGCAAGAAGTCAGAGGGAAAAGTTAAAATCTGGGTGAGGAAGAGGTTTAGATATACTGTTTCCCAATGGATATTTGAGGGGAAAAATTTACCTACCCACAAACATTTTTAAAACCAAAAGTGCGCCTCTAAATTGAGTCCAGTTTAGAACAACAACAGCAAAAAAGTCCAAATCTTGATAGATCTCTCCCAGCAGCAGCAGAAACAACAACAACAACAAGTCAATTGGAACGTTCCATGACCTTAGTACAGCCCTCATGGTAGTGATGATGGTGCAAACATAATATAAATATACTGTTCCCTCACAATGGTGTGGGCTCGAGTTGATGTCTGCAGGTAGCAGGGACCGAATAATTAAAAAGCAGTGAAAGCAGAGACTCCTAAGGTAGATTGTTTTCTGTTGGGCCAGTGCCTCAGGAAAATGCGTCAAAATGGGCTATGGGCAATTTATGCGTCATCCAGCGTGTGGAAGTAACGCAGTACAGAAACACAGTAAAAATAAAGTATACACGAGACAGAAAACGGAGGCCTGATCCCATAGACCGGCTAAAGTCTCTTGCTGGACAAAAGTCAAAAATTCCAACACATTTAACAAACTTTGCTGTGAAGGTTGCCTACGTGTAGATAATATTCCATCTGTATAGAGATATTTTAGATAAGGATGTTAAGAAAGTAAGGAAACGTGCTTGGCCGTCAGACACGTATGACCTGGTTTGGCCTCACTCTGTTCCCATGTGAAAACCTGAGTTTTCTGGGAACCTCACAAACAAGGCTATAAACCATTTACAGTTTTAAAAATAATAATGTTTTTTTTTTTTTTAAAAAAAGCCATCTTGACTGCCTTGTGCAACCATTGTGATCTGTGGTTTTACCTTACCAGCTATAATCCCATCCAAGACACCTCAAGACCCACATTGGGATCCCACCAAAAAGAAAGGGAAGAAGACTCCTTAAACCCCTTTGAGCAAGCCAGACATAGTGGCACACACCTGTAATCCCAGCACTCAGGGAGGCAGAAACAGGAGGATCTCTGTGAGTTTGAGGCTAACCTGGTCTACAAAGCAAGTCCAGGACAGTCAAGGCCACACAGAGAAACTCTGTCTCAGAAAAAAAGCAAGCAAGCAAGAAACCCTTTGAACAAACCAACTTCAGAAGACACCAAAACTGAATGTACAACTACTGCTAACACACTTAAGCACATCCTCCAGCACAGTACGATTTGAGTGTCTACTGTCCTTTTTTAAAGTATCTTTCTATAAAAGGCCATACTTAAATCTATGTTAAAACTTCTTCTTTGTGAAGTCCAGTTCTGCCTCTTACTGACTGATCCTGAAATTCTTTTCCATTGACCACATCATTGGCACTCAATCTTCCTAATGCTGAAACCCTTTAATACAGTTCCTCGTGTGGTGACCCTCCCCAACCAAAAAAAAAAAATCTTCTCATTGATACTTCATAACTATAATTTTGCTACTATTAGAAATCGTAATGTAAATATCTGACATGTGACCTCTGTGGGGGTGGGCCATGACAGACATGTTGAGAACCGCCTGTCTACACAGTCAAGAACCCAAGCTTTACAGAGCAGAAGACCCTGAAAACAACCCCAGAACGTGCCAAACAGCAGAATGGAGCTAGCTGTATCTCCAGCTTTCCCTGACACTGACAAAAGCAAGACGCAGTAACCGGAGGTCTCAAGACCAAGGAAGGCATAGTACCTGCATAGCAATTAGACAGAGTCTCACCAAATGTCTCCTGTATTCATTCCCCAAGGACTCAGGGCTCTGGCTACAGTGAACACGGTTTCCTCAAGAGCTTTAGGCCCCAGCAAGACGTCAGAGAAAAGTATGCCCTGCCTCTAGGAATCACTGAACCAAATTCACAGACTCTGTGAGTCTCACGGTCTCTGTTTAAACAAACTCTTCAGGTGGTTTTGAACGCAAAGCCAAATTTAAGAAATCTCCCTGGGTTGATTTCAAGCTCTCTGAGGGACCCCCCAACTACCTGGAGCCCCAAAGGAACCCAGAATTCCCGTGGACAGCTTTGTTAGAATCCCAGGAAAGCTAATCGCAACATGTTATGTACATCGCGAGTGCACATCCCCAGTGCAATTGTGGTCCAGCCCTCTCCCGTGGTTGTCAGTGTACCTGGTTCATCTAGCCAAATCTGAAAAGGACTTGTCTCCACTGGCATCATTTGTCCAAGTCTGCCCAACCCCAAACTACTCTGCGTTCCTTCCGTTCAGTCCTGAGGACCCCGTCTCTATTTGTGTTGTGCTTTCTTTTTTTTTTAACCACATCTCCTCTCTTTTACGCCTCCTAACACATTTCCCTCCACAGTGGTTTTATTCACCTTAACTCACGTATCTACTTCATATTTTTAATTAGATTGAACTGAAATAATATATAGTGGTATATAAATAATAATAATAATAGTAATGAATAGTAAAGTTTACCTAATTCATCTAAAGTGTGTGTGTGTGTGAGAGAGAGGTGGGGCTAGATCTTTATAAAGATGTGAAAGAGGTGGATGCAATGTACGTAGCATGTTGTGATTAGCCTTCCTGAGATTCTAGCAAAGCTGCCCATCAGGATTCTGGGTTCCTTTGGAGCTTGTGCATCTCTATAGATGAGACCACTGGTAGAGTCATCACTTCCTGTTGCCACTTCCTCACCTCACGCAATCTTCAGTACACTGTCACTCGGACTTTTTTTCCCTATTCTCCTCTGAAGAGGTTGACAAAGATCACTGAGGACTCCCAAGATTCCCAATACAATGAACACAATGGCCACCATTCAGGCCTTATCTAACAGGGCCCCTGTTTGCACTCTACCCTGCCAACAGGCCTTTCCTCCTGTCAGTCCTCCCCAGGCCTCAGTGCCCACCCCCTCCTTTCTCACCACCTCTTTAATCTTCTTTATAAACTAACTAGTAAAGCAGGCAGGCAACCCACAGGCCCTCTCTGACTTGAATTGTGTTTGATGACACACACAGAAACGTAAGAACTCACATTAGTTTACTATTTTTAATCTGAGAACTTTTTTTTTTTTTTTTTGGTTTTTTGAGACAGGGTCCCTCTGTGTACCCTTGGCTGCCCTGGACTCACTTTGTAGACCAGGCTGGCCTCGAACTCACAGCGATCCACCTGCCTCTGCCTCCCGAGTGCTGGGATTAAAGGCATGCTCCACCACTGCCCGGCTTAACTTAGAAATCTTTATACCCAACGATCTAGATTTCTCCTTTTCCTGCCAGATATGGCTGTGACACGCAGGCACCTTGGCTGAGAGCAAAGCTGGCAGCAGCTCTCTCCTTCAGCGGGGAGAAGCCGCCCTTCCCTCACTGCCCTTCACCTTGCCCCCCTTGTCCTGAAGGTGGCTGGCTCCTTGCACGCAGCCACCTGGCTTCCCCATTGCTGGGCCAGGAACTCCACTCTCTGCCCTGCAGGTCACCAGCCCACAGCCCCACCCACTTCTCCGCGTGCCCACCACCTTCAGGGACTGAACTGCAGATCTCTGTAACTGAGTCTAATGCTTGAGCATTTCACCTGCTATGGCAGGACACTGGCCCTCTATGGTACACCTACCAAGCCTGCTCCCCACCCCCCACCCCCACCCCCACCCCCTACCCCCACCCCCACCCCCACCCCCACCCCCAGAAAGGCTGTGTCCTGTCTGTTTCCCTGGTTGGAGGCCTTCATTGGAACCAAAAGCATACCAAAGACTATCTGATCAGGGAAACTACCAAGTCCCCGTGAGGGTTGCTTAGATTCCAACTTGGGGAGGAAAAAAAATTCATCACAGAGAAGTAAAAGATTATGGCAAGGCTTGTTCCAAAGATCTTAGCCATAGGGACAGGTAGATACAAATTAGATAATCAAAAATAATAACAGGCTTGGGCGATGGCTCCCTGAGTAGGAACACTTGGAGCACAAGGATGAGTACCTGAGTGCAGAATCCCAGCAGGAAGGTTTTTTTAAAAAAAAAAGCTGGGAACTGCCTCATATGCCTGTCACACTGGCTCCATGCTGGGCAGAAACCGGAGGAGGGTCACTGGAGCTTGTTGGCCAACAGCCTAACCATAGGTTCAGTGAGATGTCCTGTCGCAAAGAAATAAAACGAACACCGATGGAGCAAGTTAGCGTGTCTCTCTCTGGCTTCCACAGTGTGCACGCATACATGGGTGCATAGCCCCTCATACAAAAGAAAATAATAATAACTACGGAGTAACTTAAAGCAGAGAGCTTTAAGTGGCTGCAGCCAAAGGGAGCACGTAGACATGGAGGAGCAGCAGAACGTGGCTGCTCTGGCAAGGGATCACATCCAAAGGCCTTCTAGGTCTGTGTGATCCAGCTGGAATACAGACACGTCTTTAATCCAGGAGTCAGAGGCAAACAGATCTGGGTTCAAGGCCAGCCTGTGATACAGCAAGTCTCAGGTAAAGAAAAGCTTAGGTCCAGGCATGGTAGTACGTGCCTTTAATCCCAAAGGAAGGTAAAGTTAGCTTGTAGAAGGAAGCACCCATTTTGGAAGTGATGCCTCATTGGTGGCAGACAAGGTAACGAATCACAGAAGAGTTGATGGAATAGGATACACCCAACTCACTCACGTGAGAAAAGAGAGGAAAGGGAAGCTACTTAAGAGGTTGTGAGTTCGAGGGCAGGCTGGTCTATAAAGCAAGTCCAGGACAGCCAAGGCTACACAGAGAAACCCTGTCTCGAAAAAGGGAAAAGAAAATTTTCTCAAATGTCCAGATCAGACAAACATATAGAGATAGAGGAAATAGTGGGCAGTTGACAGCTCTTCTTAGGAGAGGCTCTACTTTAAAATGGACAGTGTATTAGTGGTGGTTGTAATATGCCGGTATATAGAAAGCATTGGATTTCACACTTTAAGTGGATACAATGTATGTTAAGAATTATATGTCAGTTGAGGAATTTTTATATTTTTTTGCAGGTAATTTAAGTGAAAAAATCAGTTTTTACTTAATTCTTAAATTTTCCTTTGTTATTGCACAGACTAATTTATAGAGGAACTATAGTGTATTCATTTAAACACATTCTAATCGTGTGCCCACATTTACCTTATGTTTCTACTTTTTTGTTGTTTTGTTTTGTTTTTTTCAATACAAGGTTTCTCTGTGTAGCCTTGGCTTCCTGGACTTACTTTGGAGACCAGGCTGATCTTGAACTCACAGAGATTCACCTGTCTCTGCCTCCCTGAGTGCTGGGATTACAGGTGTGTGCCCATGCACCCAGCTCCTTAGATTTCTAAACACTTAGGTGCTAGTTTTGATAATAACATAAGTATTGAAAATGTGAGTCACTAGAAAAAGAGTTTAATGACTTCATGGGTTTAAAAAAAAATGCTTAATCCTGGCTTTATTTACTGAAATTACTAATAGGTCATTTGTATTGTTCGAAGAGATGATAAAAAGGAGTCATGATTCTAAGAAAATTTTTAAAAGATTTATTTTCCCAATGTACACTTGTATTAGTGTCACTAATAGAGTAACAAGCCAGGAGCTGGAGAGATGGCTCAGAGATTAAGAAAGTAACAAGCCAGAAAAATGACAGATCTCCTGTGCTTACCACCCAGCTTTTCTGTGAAAGGTTTTCATCATTAAAGTAAAGCAGCCATCACCAAATTCCTATGAAAATTTTATCTAAGGTTAAAGAACCATTTTGATCACATCCATTTGTTGGTAGTCTTTGGTTCTGTCTTTTGAGAAAAGGCCTTTCTACACAGCCTTCGCTGCCCTGGAACGCACTACATAGATCAGTCAGGGTGGCCTCGAACTCATAGACATCTGTCCCTTCTGCTTCCCAAGTGCTGGATTAAAGGCGTGCACCCCTAAGCCATGCTTCTATTGGCCATCTTAAAGTAATTAATGATGTCATAAAAAGCTTTTATTTATGGCCTGATAATTTCCACCATGAGAAAAAGTTAATGTCAGGGCTCTTTCAGGGGACCTGAGTTTAGCTGCAACACTGTCAGGCCAAACACATTTGCCCTTAACTTCTGCCCCAGGGAACCTAACACTCTCTTCTAGTCTCTGAAACGGTATCTGAAATAAAGGGCATATACTCTCACATAGATACACATATATGTTGTATATATATTGCCTATGCACATATTTAAGAAATTAATGTCCATTTTAAATGCAGAATGATGTTAGAAAGGGGAATCATTTGCCGAAAGTTTTAAATCTGTAGTAATAGCTTAGTTTTACTTGTTATATTTTTTCTCAAAATAAAAAAGGTTGCAACTTTTTTTTTTTTTGCAACTGTATTTATACACTCTCATTCTTTCTGGTAATTGCAAGTTATTACTTCTTTAAGAAATATTTTCACACCTAAAATAAATATGTGTTACTTTCCACTTAGAACTCATCTGAATGCTAATTTTCTTTAGCTAATTTAAATTACTGTCACAAATTCCTTTTAATATTGCATCATTGCTCTTTCAGAACGTCCGCAGAAAGGGTTAAGTGTCTTTTCTCTTTAACCAGACCACTCACTATAGCTTTCAATTTTATGCAGATTCCTGTTGATAGTGGGTTGGTTTTTATTACTTTTTTTTTTCCTCCTTCAGGTTTTAGTTTGCTAATTTAACTTTCCCAGGGGGGAGGGGAGACTTGTAAATTTATGCAAACACTTTGTTGTTTATCTGGAATATTAATCACATGTATCAAGGTATCATATGCGACACAGCAAAGCTTTCCGTGTAAACTACCTGAAATAAAGTCACTTGGAGCTGAGATGAAGTGAGGGTCTCTCTGTGTAGCCTTGGCTGTCCTGGACTCACTTTGTAGATCAGGCTGGCCCTGAACTCACAGAGATCCGCCTGCCTCTGCCTCCCGAGTGCTGGGATTAAAGGCGTGCACCACCACGCCCGGCTCAGACATGACTTTTAAACTGATCCTTAATCCCAACAAGAAAGAAGGGAGAAAACGCTTTAAGGGAGAATGAGTCAACTACCACAGCCTCACATAACAGCTTCTCCTCCGTTTGATCTGTCAGAGTCACATCATTGAAAAGACTGTTTTGTGACTGAGGACATAGCCCCACAGATGGAATGTTTGCTTAGCATGCAAAAGGGTGTGGCTTTAATCCCAGCATTGCACAAACCAGACGTAACAGGGCACACCTGTAACCTTAGCACTTAGGATGATCAAACTTCAAAGTTATTCTCAATGATACAGTGAGTTTAAGGCCAGCCTGGGCTATGTAAGGTCTTGCTAAAAAGGCTTTGGCAGGATAGATCAACATGCAACGATACACCAGTAATACCTGTAACTTCATTTATAATACCTACAAAGTTGATTTTTTTAAGCTTAAGAGTAAATTTAACCTAAGATTTTTTCCCTTTTTTTTTTTTTTTTAATTATGCATTAGCTGGGTATGGGAATACACACCTTTAATCCCAGCACTCTGGAGGCAGAGGCAGGCAGAGCACTGTGAGTTCGAGGCCAGCCTGGTCTACAAATAGAATCCAGGACAGCCAAGGCTACACAGAGAAACTCTGCCTCAAACCAAACAACAACAACAACAACAAAAAGCATTGAAAAACTTTATATTGTAACAGTGATAAAGAAACGAAACAAGACAAGATATGGGAAGGGATCACTTCTTCATGAATTAGAAGAATTAACGTTTGTTAAAATATTTGTACCACTGAAAATGATGCATCCACTCAACACAATCCCTTTTACAATGAAAGGAAATTTGTCACAGAAAAAGGTGTGTACAACCATGAAGGCCCCTGAATAGTCAGTCTTTTTTTTTTCCCCCAGAGCTGAGGACCAAACCCAGGGTGTTGCACTTGGTAGGCAAGCGCTCTACCACTGAGTTATATCCCCAACCCCATGAATAGTCAAAGTCTTATGAGCAGAAGCAATATGCTGAAAACATCATAGTGCTTAACTTCAACCCAGCTAGAGTACACAAAATAACATCACACTTGCATAAAAACAGACAAGTAGAGCAACAGAATAAACTATGGAACCCAGAAATAAGTGCACAAGCAGCAAAGTGATTTTTTACCAAAGGCAACAAGAATATTCATTGTAGAGAGAATTATTTATTTAGTAGACAATGCTGATTAAATTGGGCAACCACGTGAAGAAGAATGAAGCAAGATCCATATCTCTCACCATACAAACAAAACTTAAGGTGGGTCAAAAACGTTAAGTGTAAACAAGCCCTGAAATCCTTCAAGAAGATCTTTAGGGAAAGTACTGATAATGCTTGTCTGGGCAAAGACTTTTTCAATACCAACTAAATACAAAGGGAACAAAACAGACAAAATGAGATCATGCCAAACTAAAATGCTTCTTCACCACAAGGAAGCAATCAAAAGAGAGGGAGCAGCCATGGGAGATGTACACAAGCTACTTACTTAGCAAAAGAAGAATATAGTCTACATAAGAACACAACAGCAAAAATAATAATAATTCAATTAAAATGGATTAATAATCTAGACATTTCTCAAAGGGAGATAGAGAAATAATTGCCAACGGATGTATTCAAAATGCTTAATATCACTACCAAGGAAATATAAGGGAGACAAACATAACATCCATTTTTATCCCCATCTGAACAGCTAAAAAAAATGTACAAATGGTATAATGATGCAGTGCAAAGGGGAACTTCTGTGGATGGGAAAATAAATTGATGGCGCCATTTTGGAAACCAAGAATGGAGCCTCCTTTACAAACCCAGAGACAAAAACCACCACTTGATCACAAACCTGCTGAGTATGGACCCAAAGGAAAGCAAGTCAGTGCCATGGGGAATTCTGAACTCCAAGACTCACTGATACTTTATTGACAACAGCCAAGTTATAGTATCAACTTAGATGCCTGTCAGTTCATGGATAGATAAAGAAAGTGTGGTACATATAGAGAAGAGAATATTACTTAGCTACAAAAAAACTAACTGAATGGCTCAGGCCTGGAGGGACATGCTTTTAATCCCATCTCAAGGAAGGCAGAGAGGCAGAGGCAGGCAGATGTCTGTGAGTTCAAGGCCAGCCTCATCTACAAAGCAAATTCCAGAACAGCTAAAGCTACATATTGAGATACAGTTGAAGGAGGAGGAGGAGCAGGAGGAGGAGCAGGAGGAGGAGGGGGAGGAGGAGGAAGAAAATGGGGCTGCTGACAAGATGATCAGGCAATGGCACTTGCTAACTAGACCGATGGCCTGTGTTTGGTTCCTGGAACCTCCACTGTTTTGAGGCAAGCCCACCAGAGGCCACAAAAGGGACACTCTGAGCCCTGGAAAGAAAGTCCTTATCGATAGGTAGCATCTTTGAGGGGAACTTGCCCAAATCATTCACCCCTCTGAGCCTTTGTCTCTTATTCACAAAACCATGTGCTGGTTGTCACACTTCAGTTAGCAAAGGTTAGTACCCTAGGGACTCTTCTGGAACTATAGACTAGGTCTTTGAAAGATTAAGTCTTTATTCCCGTGTTGGCTGGTCTCAGGGCATACCTGCTAGGTTTAAATGCCTCCAACATGGTGTCAGTTGTGCTAAGATCTAGTGCCCTGTTACAATGTGATAAAAATAAGAGACTTGAGTCCTCTGACCTCCACACACGTATCATGTAGCAGAGAGAGAGAGAGAGAGAGAGAGAGAGAGAGAGAGAGAGAGAGTCCATTTTTAAAAGGTTTAAAAATAATAAAATGCTATCAATGTGGCAACATGAGTGAGTCCAGGTTTTATCTTAAGTGAAATTAGTCAAGCACAAAATGACAATGTATTTTCATTTACATAGAGAAGCTATGAAAAACGAATCTCTTGGAAATAAAGGGAAGGCAGTAAATGTGAGAGGCTGAAATCGGTAAGGGGTGAAGGAGATGGAGAGCAGCTGAGCATGTGAACATGGATGCCACAGCACAGGAGCTTAGCTTGTTCTCTGAACCACACCACAGGGTAAAATGTCTGACAGCAGGTAATCACAGCTCTTGAAAGACCTGGTAGAGGTGACTTTTGATGCCCCAAGGGAAAGAAAGTAAGCATCTAGGGTGTGTTAATTATAAAAAAAAAAAACTTGAATAGAGTCAAACTGTTCAGGTAAACATTGATAGCCTTAACTGAATAACATAAATTCCTGTAACAAACCTTCTAATGAATAATATTTATGTCTAGTAGGATATGGATACAATTCGAGACCAGCCTTAATTGATAACAGAAAGTCCCTACTTTTAGGACTTTTAGGACTTCCTATCCCTTTGGCATTAGGCCAAGGCTTCTTAAACATTTCCGCCTTTCATCCAGCACTTAGGAGGCAGAGGCAGGCAGATCTCTGTGAGATGGAGGCCAGCCTGGGTCTACAGAGCTAGTTCCAGGACAGCCACAGAGATACCTTGCCTCAAAAAAGACAAAACAAGCCAGGCATGGTGGCGCACGCCTTTAATCCCAGTACTCGGGAGGCAGAGGCAAACGGATCTCTGAGTACGAGGCCAGCCTGGACCCCTACACCAGGTGTAAACAACCAGTCCCCTAGGTCATACCTGTCTTGGTAACTTCCCTAACATCACCTTCTATGGGAAGTAAGTGACGTGTGCAACACCTTCACGACCGTACCAAATCAGTACTTGCCTAAATGCGTCAGAAAAGTCTGTACTACCAAGGGCCAGGACATGTGAGTTGAACACTTTATGCTCCTTTGTCCTTATCATAGAGACCCAGGGGTGCTTTCTCATCATCCCTTCACGAAGTTGAGAGTACACTGGTAAGTTAGAGAATTCCATCAGGCTGGCATCCTGATCGTGGACTTCCAGATAACAAAATGCTAACGTGTGTTCAATTAAGCTAGTAACTCCATGACACTTTGTTACAGACGCCCAAACAGACAAAAGTGCGCCATCTTGAAATTTTGTCCACCACACAATCGAATTTAATGAGGGGGAAAAAAAGTGTTGTTTGTTATTATTTCGTGCCTATTGCTTCATAATTCATTGAGCTCCTTTAAGTTATAAAATCAAGTAAGAAACAAATTGTATTCTTGGAGATTGTGCTCTCTCGCTTGCTCACTCTCACACTCTCTCAGAACACTCTACTTGTAGTTCCTGCCGTCAGCAATGGGAAGATTGAGCACACAAACATATCATTTTTACAAGCAGAGCACATTTTATTCTCCTTCCTCACACAGTTATAAAAGTACAATATTTGCATCGTGATGAGAAATGAGGCTACTTAAAATGTAATTATAGTTCAAGTGTGATTATTTAAATAAAGAGGATCTAAACAGACTCACAGGAGGAGAATTAGCTGTAATGGTCTATAGCACATAAGGTATTATGGTCTACAACCATTAATTATGCATTTAAAATAAATAGGAGAGAGCTTGGAGGTTCCTGATTTGTAGAAGTAGGTATTTGATGAGATGAAAATGCTAATTGCTCTGATTTCATTATCAGGATTATAATACTGTGCCCCATAAACAAACATAAACATTAATTAAAAAACAAAAATATCAATGAGGCATGGTAGTAGACACCTGTAATCCTAGTGTTCAGCAGTCTGAGTGAGGCAGGAGGATTGCCAAGAATTTAAGGCCCACTCTGCCAAGAATTTAAGGCCCACTCGGGCACATAGCAAGTAGAAGGTCAGCCAAGACTATAGAGCAAGATATTGTTTTTTTTTTAAAAAAGTTTTTAATTAAGCCAAATTAAAAAATCAAATGGAAATCCTCTTTCCCCCTTTTTAAACATAAGCACTTCTTTCTAATTGTGCATTTGAAAAACGGGTATGACAAATTAACAGAAATACTATAAGGAAATACATGAGGATCCAAATACCCAAATTATAAGCAACATTAAAACAGGAAAAAAAGTTAATATATAAAGTAAACCTTTAAAAAAATCTTATTTGCAAAGTCACCAATTATTTCAGTAAGTTTTTAATTTATAACTGTAGAAAAAAATAGGTTAAAATGGCAGAAGAGTCCAAGTTCATTATGTGCCACTGTAAGGAAAGGCACTGTGCAATGGTCCCACGTCAAGTGCCATTTGTCCTTTGGGCTTTTCCAGGCAGAGGTGATGAGAACCCAAAGCCAGAGGGAAGATCCGTGCACACAAAAGAGAAGATTTGCTGCAACTTCTCCCAGAAGATTCTCACAGAGCCATAATTACCATCTTTAAAGTAGGGCCAGACTGTTCTCTTGATCAGAATAATACTGTGTAATTTAGCAAAAGCATCCTCACAGACGGAGGTCCTGACAAGCCATGCAAACTCAGTGGGAATAAAGACAGCCTGCTTCATATTGCAGAAGCAGAGTGGAGTGAGGAGAGAAAAGAGACAGTCCACACGAAGTTACCCAGAAAAGTACGCAAGTCCAAGTTTCTAGTCACAGATCGAAAACTCTTAGGTGGTTGAGGCAGAGAAGAACAAGACACTGCAAACCCAAACAAGGAGAAGTGTCCTGGAAGGACTGGGTGAAATAATGAAGAAAAGAAGAAAATGCCAGACAGATTGAAAATAAGAGAACAAAAGAGAATGAGACCCGGGAGCCCATGTAGGAAAGAAAATAAATCTAAGAGGCAGCCAAAGCACGGGAGGACTGCGGAATGGAGAAGGAAAAACAAAACAAAACAAAATGAACCAAACAACATTTGGAAATATCTGACTGGCAATGAACGTTACTAATGATTAAGAATAAGCAATATACTTATATTATCAAGGAATCCAAAGTATATGCAGTTATCTGACAATTAAACATAATGCAACAAGTCAAAATATAAGCCAATACCATATATTGCTGAGTAGACTGATATCATAGACACTGCCCATTAGTAAGCTGGATTTTTGTCACTTGAAATGTATTTATATCAGGAACTCACCTGGGACACATACTGTTAGTGCTACTGGTACAATCCAGAGGACACATAATTTTAGAATGTATCAAAACTGGTGACATCCTAAGTCTTGATAGGCTTTTAAGTTGGCTTATCACAACGCCAATGATAAAACGCTCTACACATTTGTAGTGTAACCAAAAAACCAGACTCAGGAGGCAGAGGCAGGGGGATCACTGTGAGTTCAAGGCCAGCCTTGTCTACAGAGCAGCTTCCAGGACAGCCATGGCTGTTATAAAAGAGAAAACCACTCTGTCTGGAAGAACAAGAAAGGAAGAAAGGAAGAAAGGAAGAAAGAAAGAAAGAAAGAAAGAAAGAAAGAAAGAAAGAAAGAAAGAAAGAAAGAGAAAACACACACACACACAACAACAACAACAACAATAAAAAAGTGTGTAACCAAAGCTCTCTGCTGCTTTGGGTGCCTGTGCCTGTCTTCCATCAACTTGTTATTTCTCTTTCGTGTTTTTGTTTTATTTGCTTTCACTTGTGTAAAAACATTTTTTTAAACTTTCACATGTTTTTTGTGAGCGGATGTACACATGTGAGTGTATGTGCGCACATGAACATGTGCACATACTGTCAGGCCACAGTGTAGGGGGCATGTGGAGGTCAGAGGACAACTTTCTGGAGCCAGTGAACGCCCCCCCATCATGGAATTCTAGGGCTCAAATTCAGGGCATAAGACACGGTGGCCTGCACCTTTATCTGTGAAGCCATCTTGCCCACTCTTGTTATTTATTTTTTTTATCATTACTCTATGAGAATATAGGAGGAGAAGAGACAATTTGCTCCTGCTGAGAATTTACGGTATTTAGCAATCATTTCTCCAGGGAGGAAAAAGACCTGTCTGTAACATTTGCTTACTGCCTCACCAGTTGGCTTCACGCCATCATGGTGATGTCAGGCACAGACCTAGAAAGAGAGGAACCCTGTTCCATAGGGAAAAAATGTGAAGGACTCAACTTCAGCACCACAGTCAATGGTGAAACAATTTAAAAGTAGATTATAACGTGGGGCACATGAGCTGTGTGTCTAGGGGAGCCGGCCCAGAGCAAGAGTAAGGTTGAGATTGAGATATGTCCAAATCCCAAAATCTCATTTGAGACTGGCTGGAGTCAAGACTGCTCCCTTCCTGATCTGGGTCTGTGCGCCCCAGTACAAGTAGCCGTGTGCCCCTCCCCCCACCTCTGCCACCCTGGAGGTAGTCATGAAGCCAGGTAGCCAACTTCCAGGTTAACACTTCCCTATTTCCTTATAAGACCATGTCCAGCTAGCACCTGAACATTCCTCTTCATGTAAATGAAGCATTCCCAGCACCTCAGCCCCAGCCAAACTTGTGCGCTCACTCCCCAAAACCCCTACCCACTTCCCCAAGGGTTATACAGTGCTTATGCCTTCCCAATAAAGGAGAGCTAAAGACCATCTCGAAGATGAAGAGCTGAGGTCTGCTAAGCCACCTGCCTGGCTAAGCTTCATTCCTTTAAGTGCACACGGTGCCTGGACCCCCTGAGGCCAGACGCAGAACCTGGACCAGCACTCAGACGTACTAATTACCTTAACATAAATATAATTTACTTAACTCTACATTTGCATAGCTTAATTTTGTTTGGTTGGGTTTTTATATTTTATTTATTTATTTTATGTATATGAGGGCTCAATCTGCATGTATACCTATATGCCAGAAGGAGGCATCGGATCACATTATAGATGGTTATGGGCCGCCATGTGATTGCTGGGAATTGAACTCAGGACCTCTGGAAAAGCAGACAGTGCTCTTACTTAACCTCTGAGCCATCTCTCGAGCCCATTAGCTTACTTTTGGATAGCACCTTATGAACTACCAGTTCACAGGATTCCTAAGAAACCTCACATACCTCTTACACACGCCAAAGAAGATACTTCCTCAGAACTGTCACGTTTCGCATCTCCGCGGTCCGGACTGCTCTTCCCTGAGCAAGCCAGGCGTGTTCTCTCCAGTGTCCCTCTGTGGACCGCACTTGAGCATCGCCTTCACTAGGATGTCTCTATGGTCTGCCCTAAAGACAAAAGCAATTCCACCACCATTGTGCTTTTTCCCTTCAGAGGGTTTATCGTGCGCGACCTTAAAAAGGCATATTCATGGGCCCAGAGCTGTGGTTAAGTTGACAGTGTCTGAGCACTCAGGGAGCCCTGAGTCAGATCCTTAGGACCAGATAAAACTAGGTGTGGTGGCACATGCCTTCCATCCCAGCACTCAGGAGGTGCGAGCGGGAGGTTCCTGAAGGTCAGGATTGTTCTCAGGTCCTCAGGGCCAGCCAGGGGTCACATGCAAGCTCGTCACCGTCACCGAATGCAGTGGACATAACACCTTTTCTAAAAAGCTATTTCCTTCATCTCAGTCATTCCGCTGGGCACCTCACTCACGGGGTGAGGCCGTGAAGGAGTGGCCGTTCTCTCCTGCGTCTCTGACACCTAGAATGCTGCCAAGACGCTGAAGAAAATGAAGGAATGAAGCAATGCGTACAGGGTATTTTGAAGGAGAACGTGTCTCATTTTTAAAACGTAGCCCAACTTTCCTTTGTCACGATCCACCCAGCAAGCCTTAAATGGGTCTACTTCCTAGAGAAGTGTTTGCACATTTTAAACCACGTTACGGGAAAATAAAACCGATTGCCACAGTTTGTCCTCTGACCTCCACATCTGTGTCCTGGAACATTTGCAGTCACACACTTACGCAACCATACACAAATGTTTAAATGAATGTAAAGGAATGATAACATGCTTCATGTATGAGGAATAGCGTGTCCTCAGTCCCACGAGGGACAGACGTCATTATAAACAACTCTACCATCAGTCCTGTTTTGAAAAGTATATGAAGGCCAGGCTGGCCTCGAACTCACAGCAATCTGCCTACCTTGCCTCCTGAGTGCTGGGATTAAAGGTGTGCACTACCACTCCCGGCTGGCTCTGTCTTAAAAGGGAGATTAATTCTGCCTAAAGGAATAAGAAGGAAAGTTAAGAATAGAATAGAAAGGGGTAAGAAACAGGCTAGATGATTCAGTAGGGGCAGCAGGTTCAACATTTGCACGGAACTAACAACCTGAGTTTGATGCCCAGATCCTTCACTGTAGTAGTCCCCTGACGTCCACCCATGCACTATGGCATGCCTGTACATGAGTACACACACACACACATACACACACACACACAGAGAGAGAGAGAGAGAGAGAGAGAGAGAGAGAGAGAGAGAGAGAGAGAATATGAGGGTCAGGGCAGACTGAGTAAGCTGAGATAGTTAGGTACAAAGTATAGAACTACATTTTAGACAAAGAAAAAGAGTTTGAATTAAAGAATTAGGGGTGAGCCAGGTGGTGGCGCACGCCTTTAATCCCAGCACTTGGGAGGCAGAGGCAGGAGGATCACTGTGAGTTCTGGGCCAACCTTGTCTACAAAGCGAGTCTAGGACAGTCAAGGCTACACAGAGAAACCCTGTCTCAAAAAAAAAAAAAAAGAAAAGAAAAGAAAAGAAAGGAAAGGAAAGGAAAGGAAGAAAAGAATTAGGGTGTGGAACTTGGTGGTGCACGCCTTTAATCCCAGCACTTGGGAGGCAGAGGCAGGTTGATCTCTGAGTTAGAGGCCAGCCTGGTCTACAGGCTGGGCGCCAGGACAGCCAAGGGTACACAGAGAAGCCCTGGCTTGTGGTGGGGGATGGGGAAGCATTGTCATGGAGATTTTTTTCGGATTCAATAGAAGTTTTTTGAGACTATTGTCCAGGATAAGATGTGTTTTATTTGAGAAACAGCAAGGGGGCCTTTGGATTTGAAACAAGGTGATAGAGAAAGTACATACAGAGATAAAGCAGTAATAAAATAAAAAGATAGAGACATACACAATATAAAATTTACTATTGTGTTAACCTATCCATGCTGACAAAAATACCACAAGTTGGGTACTTTAAAGTAATTTATTTCTCCCAGTTCTGAAGATTGGAAAGTCTTCCATCAAAGGCTAGGTGAGACTGGGCTTCTATCTGCTTCCAAGGTGGTGCATCATCTCTACATTCTCCAGAGGGGACAAACAGCATGTTCTCACATAGCAAGGACAGGGGCCAAGAGAATCTAAGCTAGTGTGATCCATCTTTTTTTATAAGGTACTGTATTTTTCTCACTCTGCTTGACCGTGGGTCTGTGCGCCAAGTGCGGTGCAGGGCCCCAGGAGACCAGAAGAGGGCGCTAGATCCCCAGGAACTGGCGTTACAGCCGGTTGTGAGCCGCCACGGGGTTGCTGGGATTTGAAAGAGGATCCTGTCGAAGAGCAGGCTGCTCTTACACAGGAGTCGCCTCTCCAGCCCGGTTCTAACTGGTTCACCGTTAGGTAGAATTCCCCGGTAGAAGCCGTCAAGCCCGATGTTGTCCTTTGCAGAAGGCCTTTTTGTTCCGTTTTGCAGCAGGACCTTACAAGGAAGTCCAGATTGGTTTCAAATTCCCCGGCCTCTTCTGTCTACTTCAATACCACTCTTTTTTAAAAAAGTAATGCATTTTAAAAATATATTTATTTCCGGGGGGAGGGGGCGGCACCTGCATGCCACAGCACATTGGTGGAAATCAAAAGACTACGCAGGCTCTCAGCTTTCTCAGACAGCCTAACCATCTTCCCTGAGTTTTTATTCTCTCTCCAGTGTCCGCTCCATTTGACTCCTTGGCTGTACTCTCCACGTTTCAGCCTACGTAGTAATATAAGAAAGAGCTTCAAAGTAATAACCATGTTTTACAAATAAAGGTGCTTTGATTTTAAAATTCTAAGTGTTTCCTCTCTCTGCGCTGAGTTGCAACGTGCTCCCAGATCAAACTGAAGGCCACATGCTCAGAATTCTATCTGAACCATGACTGAGTTTACAAAGCTTGGAAGATGTTCTTGGGACTCTTGCTCTGTCTCCTTGTATGGCCACCATGCACACCCTTAACCTCTCAGTTGACTCCAGCCAACTGATTTCCTTAGGAAATCAGCCAAAGAATTGGGTGGGTTGTTTGGGGAGCTTTTTGGTTTTGTCTCTTGTTTTTGTTTTTTTGTTTCTGCTTTTTAGCTTTTTCATTTTTCTTTCTTTGGTTTGTTGGTCGCTTGCTTGATTGTCTGTTTAAATTTATTTATTTTATGTGTAGGAGTGTTTTGCCTGCATGTATGTACGCACATGTACGCACGGCACATGGGTCTGGTGCCGGTGGGAGTCAGAAGGGGCCACTGGATTGCGGGGAACGGGAGGAATGAACGCCTGTGAACCACCGTGTGCGTGCTGGGAATGGAACCCAGGTCCCTGGCAAGAGCAGCCAGTGCTGTAACTGCTGAGCCGTCTGTCCAGTCCCTTGTTAGTTTTGTTGTGGTTTGTTTGTTTTCTTAAAGTCTCATGTTTTATCAAGTCTTCTAAATTTGCCTCATATCTCTGAAAAAGTGTGCAAAGGATGAGATACGCTTTCCCAAAGTCCAAACGCAGCTTTTTTTTTTTAATGCAGCCTTTGTGAACTGTAAGAACATTATGAAAAGAAGTCCAAACAAAGGTTCAAACTGGCCTGGTGGTGGTGGCGGCAGGGTCGCCTTTAATCCCAGCACTCAGGAGGCAGAGGCAGGCGGATCTCTGAGTTCGATGACAGCCTGGTCTACAAACTGAATTCCAGGACAGCCATGGCTACACAGAGAGGCCCTGTCTCAAAAAAGCCACCAGCCCACCCCCAGCCCCCCAAACCTTCAAACTGTCTGCACTTTCAGCACATAAACCAGTCAAAAATTGGGTGTTTTATGCTTTCTTTGTTAAGGCACTAAATGTTGCGGCATGTAAAATACTACCCACTTTCCCTTTAATACATAATACGGCAAAAAGGGAAAACAAAAACGAAAACTGTTTCCTTTGCCATCGCTCTGAAGAATATTGACACGCACCAGCGTCCCTCTGGCCAGCTCGAGTCGGAGTGAGCTCTTCGCCGTCTGTCATCGGAACACGAGCATCTGCTGGATTGTAAACTCTCAGCGTCGTGAAGGGACCCTGGCTTTCGTTATGGCTCACCTACAATGCGCGGCACCACCGCAAACGCTCATTTGTTAAATGAACAGTCACACTCAGTCTGAGCACAGCAAATCTTTACACAGACTTTTATATAAAAATGCTCAACTCTGTGAACTATCATCTCCCTGGCTAGCTCTGCCTCACACTCGTTTTCAATGGAACTGTACATAAGAGAATAATTCACATAAAATCATTCTACGAAGCTTCCTAGGAGTTTTAAGTCTGTGGGTCTATGGAAATCGTGGTTACCAAGCTGGCTCATTTCTCCCAAGCAAATGAACCGTTCTTTTCAAGTAAGTAAAATGATCTTTTAACTGAATTCTTTCATAAAAATATAAAGTAGGATTTCGCCTAAATGCTTATCTCAGCACACAATACTTCAGTGAGATCCATTAAAAAAAAAAAGTTTTATCTTTGCAATGCTGGGGATAGAAGTCAGGGTTTTTCTATATACTGAGCAAGGGCTGTTCCAATGAACGGCATCTCTAGCCCCACAGAAATCATTAAGGCGGTAGAACGAAAGTATAAATATTCTCAAAACAGAAAAATAGAGAGGCAGGAGGAACAGCCAAGCATTGGGCAAATGCTGAAGGGCTCCAAAGCCACGCAAAATCAGACCAAGGCTGTCGCTTCCTTAGATATCTTTATTG
>NC_140492.1:112143621-112296121 GCF_964271855.1 Acomys minous | reverse complement strand
CGTCAACTCCTGACTTCAGCTTCCTGCCCTGCTTGAGCTCCGGTCCTGACTTCCCTCAGTGATGAACAGTGATGCAGAAGTGAAAGCCAAATAAACCTGCTCCTCCCCAAGTTGTTTTGGTCATGGTGTTTCATCATAGCAATAGTAAACCTAAGTAGGACAGTTGGCTATGTAGTGATTGCGAGGCCAGCCTGGGTTATATGAAACCGTGCTGCTAAAGGGAATTAGAGCCAGCCTGGTCTACAAAGTGAGTCCAGGACAGCCAAGGCTACACAGAGAAACCTTGTCTCAAAAAGCCAAAACAACAACAACAACAACAACAACAACAACAACAACAAAACCAAAGGAGGAAGGAGAGAGCGAGGAAGAGGGAAGGAGGGAGGGAAGGAGGGAGGGAATGTGCTTCCCAAATTCAGGTCCTCCAGCAGTTTGCTAAACATCAGTTGAACGTCTCCTTTCCTTTATTTTTATTTTATTTTTTTTTAATTAAGTCTTGGCCGTTACATCACGATGCCTAAGATGAGCAGTCGTGGGTGCTGCCACAAACCTTCCAATTTCCTCACACGTTCCCTAGACTTTGGTAAATAGTCACTTTCCACTCCTCCCTCAGTACCCAATATGACTGTGGCTGGTTTCTTGTGGGAATCTTAAACCATATCCACCCGTTATAGTGCGTAATTCGACACCACCCTGGCTCAAATTGGAATGCTTGTAGAGTACAGCTGGAAGCCATTTTGAATGACAACGCCAGAAAACTCTCCTATCACTGAGCACCCATCCAACCTCCCCCTGTCTCCTTCTCGACAGGTCATGTGACTGGCTACTTTGGAAGTCACACCAAGGCCGGTCAGGGGTTAACACCCTAAACTTCCAGCTACGGCACCATTGTCCGATTGGCCGGCTCTCTGCCACCTTTGAGAGACAAACTTTCCCTTTCCCGGGGCATCCCACAGGTGTTTCCCCTCAGAGCGCTGTCCCGGCTTTGGCTCCTTCTCTCCTCCCCCCACACTCGCTGCCTTAGAAGTCTCGAGCGTGTCAATGACCTCAGTATGGGACAGCTAAGTCCTCCATCCTAAGTTCTCGGTCCATATGCCCATAAGCCTCCTGGACACCTGCATTTCCCGGCTTCCCAGCTACTTCAGTCCTAGTTGAGGCCTTTATCTTGCCTCCCTACCTTTTTCTGTTGCTCCGCCATTTTGTTTCTCAGTTAAAGGCATGGTCACTCACTCATCACCCTTTTAGCCCCGCCATCTCCTGCATCGGCTGTCTTCATCTTCTGCCGGATCCTTATTTCAAGTCATGATTTCTTTTTCTCTTCTGAAACACTGCGGTGGCCTCCACATGGGGTCACCCCTCCCCTTTCTGCTTTGTACTTCATTTTCTTCCAACCTCATTATTAATCCAATAAATATATATATACATATACATGTACATATATGCATATATATGTGAGTGTACATATTGTGTATGTGTATATATAATAACCATATCTTTGGTGAAGGAAATGTAGGTTAAAGCAAAAGTAAAACACACATTTCACTATTTTCAATATATAGTGAAAAGCTTCCTTTGTTTTTGTTTGTTTTTTAGTTTTTCAAGACACAGTTTCTCTGTATTATCCTTGAGTGTCCTGGACTCGCTTTGTAGACCAGTCTGGCCTCAAACTCACAGCTATGCCCCTGCCTCTGCCTCCTGAGTGCTGGGATTAAAGGTGTGTGCCACCACGTCTGGCCTTATAATTCACTTTTTTAACCTATTGTATTTACTTCCTGAGACTTAAATATCAAATCACCACAACTTGGTGGCTTGAAACAACAGAACTCTAGTCTCTCACAGGCCAAAAGTCTGAAACCAAGGTGTTGCCAGGGCAACATGCACTCTGGGGACTCTGGAGTAAATTCCTTTCTTTTGTCATCTGGGAACTTCCAACAAGACGTCCCTGGCTTGTGGCCACAACACTCCAACGTCTGACCCCTTCTACGCATCACTTTCTCTTCTGTGTCTGTCCCTCCAAACTTCCTCTGTCCCTTGTCTTATAAGAATATATGAGATTCTGTCAGGCGTGGTGGTGCACGCCTTTAATCCCAGCACTCAGGAGGCAGAGGCAGGAGGATGGCTGTGAGTTCAAGGCCAGCCTGGTCTACAAAACAAGTCTAGGACAGCCAAGGCTAACACAGAGAGACCCTGTCTTGAAACAAACAAACAAAAAGAATGTATGAGCTTCTATTTCAGTGTCACCTCAATGTCCTGCCGTAAGTTCCTCCTCTCCCTTTTCTGTAACCTAATTGTCTATTTTTCTTTATGAGGCAATATTCACCCTTTGCCGTTGAAAATGATGAACACAGATTTTAGGGACCTGGATAGGGACTTACCTGGGGCAGGGGCAGATGGGGAGGAGGGAGAGGGGAAGGGGGGAGGGGAAGGGGGGAGGGCAACATTCAGCACACTATACCGACCTAATTATTAGGGCTAAATTAAAGATGTAATGTGAACAGGAGAGGCAAGGCTCCCCACCTCTCTCTGTCTCTGCCTCTCACGCTCTTCTCTCTGCCACATACTGTAAGACCCCCAGCAGGGTGGTCTTAACGTGGAGACCCCCACCAAGAACCAGCGAGACCAAGGTTTCGGTTGCAACACGCAAGAGGCTTTATTGTAGGGGGACGGGTACCCGGGCGTCTCAGTCTCTGGAGAGGCTGGCGCGCCGAGTGAGTCTTTTTGGGGGCCTTTTATAGGGATTTTAGCGGGAAGCGCAGTTACAGAAGCGAGAAGCATAGTTACAGGGCTCTGATTGGTAAATTTAAATGAGGCGAGGTTATGGTCCGGTCATCAGATGGGAACAGGGGAGTTTACCCGTTCCCTGGGCCAGATGGCCAACCATAAATATCTTGTTTGACAAGGACAAACTGTTTCTGTTATCTCAGCACGCTTTTATCTTTCTCCTCTGGGCCCCAGGCCTTATCTTATCCCGGGAACCTATTATTCTAGTCTTGCCTTGCAAGATAGCGTTACTGCTGCTATGCTTGCTATGGCGGGTGCACAGGGGAAGGATTTCTTCAAGTATCTTCTTGGCCACTACATTTGCCGTTTCCTTTTTCGTGGGAAATGCCTCGACCCACCCCGAGAAGGTGTCTATGAAAACTAGAAGGTATTTATTACCATATCGGGCCAGTTTGACTTCAGTGAAATCAACCTCCCAATAAGTTCCAGGTCGATCTCCCCGCAAGCGCTTTTCTGCACAGTGTCTGCTGGAACCGGCATTAGTGAGAGCGCAAGCCTTGCAGTTTTTTTTTTACCAGATCTTTTGTAGTCTGGGGATGTGATAGGGAGACTTATTGACCAGTTCTGTCATCTTCTTGGGCCCTAGGTGGGTAAGGCGGTGTATACTAGCCAGGTATTTTACCCCTCTTTCTCTGTGAGGATTTTTTTCTCGGGAATCTCCTCAGCCTGTTGGGGCATAACCTTAGCTATTAGAATCATTGGTCCTTGTGCCGCCTCTTTGGCCATCTGGTCAGCCATTTGGTTTCCCCTTTTTATAGGACCAGTCCCTTTTTGATGTCCTTGGCAATGGATAATCGCCACCTTGCGGGGCAAATGAACAGCCTCTAATAAACTAAGAATTTTTTTTTTTATTTTTAATGTCTTTGCCAGCTGAAGTCAGCAGCCCACATTGTTTATAAATCGCTCCGTGGACATGAGCTGTTGTGAAAGTATACCAGCTATCAGTGTAGATATTGATAGCCTTTTTCTCTGCCAGTCTTAGTGCTTGGGTCAAAGCAATAAGTTCAGCTTTTTGGGCCGACGTCCCTTCTGGTAAACTGCTGGCCCAGATGACAGACTTCCCGTCCACTACCGCTGCCCCAGCCCTCCGCTTACCTGCTACCACAAAGTTACTTCCGTCGGTGAACCAAGTTTTTACCCCAGGCCACAGCTGGTCAGTGAGGTCTGATCAAGTCCCTGTTTTTTCAGCCAGTATCTCTTTACAATGATGAACTGGGGTCTCGCCAGCTTCAGGTAGCAAGGTGGCAGGGTTAAGGATGGCGGGCGGAGCGAAGGTCACCCGCTCTGTCAGCAACAAGCTCTGGTAGTGGGTCATCCGGGCGTTGGTCATCCAACAGTCTGGTGGTTGTCTGATAATGCTCGAGGGCGTGGGAGGCCACCACCGTCACATTTTGGCCCATGGTTAACTTATCGGCATCTTTTACCAATACAGCAGTTGCTGCTATCGCCCGCAAACAAGAGGGCCACCCACTGGCCACAGGATCCAGTTTTTTTTTTTTTTTTTTGACAGATAGGCCACTGGGCGCTTCCAGGGTCCTAGAGTTTGGGTGAGGACCCCCCTGGCAACCCCCTTCCGCTTGTCGATGTACAGAGTAAAAGGCTTGTTCAGATCAGGCAGTGCTAGGGCAGGGGCTTCTAGCAGTGCCTTTTTAAGGTTCTCAAAAGCCAATTGGTGTTCCTTAGTCCAAGTGAACTCCCCCCCTTTTTTTTTTGTTAGAGGGTATAATGGGGCCGCCAGAGTGGCGAACCTGGGAATCCAAAGCCTGCAGAATCCCGCGGTCCCTAGGAATTCTCTTACCTGGCGAGGAGTGGTTGGGGTCGGGATCTGAGTCACTGTTCGCTTCCTGGCTTCTGTGAGCCACCGTTGTCCGTCTTTCAGGGTGTATCCCAGATATGTCACTTCAGTCCGGCACAGTTGTGCCTTTTTGGCAGAAGCCCGATACCCCAACTCACCTAACTCAGCCAGGATTTTCTGAGTCCCAAGCTCGCATTCTTCACGGGTCTCTGCAGCCAATAGGAGGTCATCTACATACTGTAGAAGAGTCACCTGGGGATTATTAGCGCGGAAAGGGGCAAGGTCCCGATGTAGGGCTTTATCAAATAGGGTGGGGGAGTTTTTAAACCCCTGGGGCAATCTCATCCACGTAAGCTGTCCAGTTTTTCTGTTTTCAGGGTCTTGTCACTCAAAGGCAAGCAGGGATTGGCTGTTAGGGTGCAATCTCAGACAGAAGAAGGCATCTTTGAGATCAGGTGGCAGTGTTTAATCTTCTCTGGGTCTCCTTGGCCCCTGCCTTCTGTTGTCGCCCAGGTTCCCTGTCTGCCTAGGCCTGCCTGTTCCCTGACGCCTTTTTTTTCCTACCACTGCGGCCAGTACTCTCGTCAGATTCTTTTCCTGCCTTTTTTTTCTTTATCCTCAGCTCTCTCTTTCTTTCTTTTTTCCTCATCCTCAGCTCTCTCTCCTTTTTTTTTTCCTGTTTCACTTCCTCTGTCTCCTTTTTACGATAAACTTTCTCAGCTTCCTTTACCACATCCCTGATGGTATAATCGTGCAATCCCTCAATGCGCTAATGCACTGTAGTTTCTTTCTAATATCAGGTACTGACTGTCTAATGAAAGCCATGATTACAGAGGCTCGCTGTCCTTCTGACGTTAGGGTCAAAAGGGGTATATCTCCAGTAAGCCTCCATGAGCCTCTCTAGAAACACCGAGGGGGGCTTGGTCGTTCCCTGCATGACTTTTCTTACCTTCGCCAAATTGGTGGGCCTCCTCGCGGACCCTCTGAGACCTGCCACCAGAGCCCGGCGGTAAATGGACAGCCGTTCCCTACCTTCTGCCGTGTTGTAGTCCCAGTGAGGACGGGTCAGGAGGAATCCTTCATCTACTTCGGCCAGGGTCTGGACGGGGTGTCCAGCGTCATCTCGGATATTCTTTCGAGCCTCGAGGAGAATTCTTTCTCTCTCCTCGGTGGTGAATAAAACCTGCAGAAGCTGCTGACAGTCATCCCACGTGGGTTGGTGGGAGAACATCAGGGACTCTATCAGACCTGTAAGTCCCGTAGGGTTCTTTGAAAAAGGTGGGTGGTTAGTTTTTCAATTATAGAGATCAGAGGAAGAAAAAGGCCAATACTGTAGGAGTTGTAACGCATTTTTTTGCCTGTCGGGGCCGGCCCGACAGCACTAAGGGGCAGAGCCACGGTGGAATCAGGCCCCTCAGGGGTGGCTCCAAGGCGGCTCCCAGTGCCCGCCGAGGGTCCATCACCCATTGCCCCGGAAGCCGCGGGCAGGGCTGAGGTTGGGGCTGCCGGCTGGGGAACTCGGGGATATGGTGGGAGCAGGGGCATGGGCCATTCGGCGGAACAGAAAGTCTCCCATTTGCCCTTGCGGACTTCTACTGACAGATTGTGTGCAATGACATGGACCTCCTTGAAATGCTGTAAGGTAAGGGTTAATGGAGTGGCAAGAGTCTGACCCATGGTACCAAAAACATAAAACGAAAGACAACAGAGGACAGCCAGACACAAAAGACCAAAAACAGCCTGCGCGGGACGCTTGCGCCAAAACGAAAACAAAGCAGAGGTTGGAGACACAGGGGGTCCGGATTCCCCGTCTCCCAGATGAGGCGAATAGCCTCTCAGATGGGCCGGAGCCCCAAATTCGGATGGGACGGAGAGTCCCTACGGAATCCCGCCGGGACGTCTCCCGGGGGTACAAGGAAGAAGTCCGAGTCCGTCAACTCCTTCTTGTCCTTGCCAGATTCAGAGAGTCTACGCAGACACCGAGACACGTAACGATTAACAGAGAGACGACAGAGAGACGAAATGACAACAACGACTAAGCCGGCCGGCACAAAGGCTTACCTCCCGAATTTGGGTCGGTGGTCCCTGGGCGGGGGTCCCGATCTCGGTGGGACCTCCAAATGTAAGACTCCCAGCAGGGTGGTCTTAACGTGGAGACCCCCACCAAGAACCAGCGAGACCAAGGTTTCGGTTGCAACACGCAAGAGGCTTTATTGTAGAGGGACGGGTACCCGGGCGTCTCAGTCTCTGGAGAGGCTGGCGCGCCGAGTGAGTCTTTTTGGGGGCCTTTTATAGGGATTTTAGCGGGAAGCGCAGTTACAGAAGCGAGAAACATAGTTACAGGGCTCTGATTGGTAAATTTAAATGAGGCGAGGTTATGGTCCGGTCATCAGATGGGAACAGGGGAGTTTACCCATTCCCTGGGCCAGATGGCCAACCATAAATATCTTGTTTGACAAGGACAAACTGTTTCTGTTATCTCAGCACGCTTTTATCTTTCTCCTCTGGGCCCCAGGCCTTATCTTATCCCGGGAACCTATTATTCTAGTCTTGCCTTGCAAGATAGCGTTACTGCTGCTATGCTTGCTATGGCGGGTGCACAGGGGAGGGGGTCTTACAATACAGAATTAGGAAGGTTATAAATGTTCAAAGCAACATGAACCAAGACCATTAAAAATATTCATACCATGGCAGGGGGTACAGGTAAGTAATAGAACACTTGCCAATAACATGCTAACTCCTGAGTTTGACTGTCAGCCTCACAGGCAAAAATAATGATGCTGTTGTCTAATAATCCTTTTTTCAAATTTTTTTATAGACCAGGCTGGCCGAGAACTCACAGCGATCTTCCTGTCTCTGTCTCCCAAGTACTGGGATTAAAGGTGTGCTGCCGCCGCTGCTGCCACCACCACCACCACCACCACGCCCGGCGTCTAATAATCCTTATTGAGCAATTTGTCTTAAATATATTTCAGTAAGACAAACCGATTATTCAAATTTATTTAGAAAATGTACATATCTAGTCACCTTTACTTAAATATTTTATGATGCTACTTATATGTTTTATGGTAAGCATGCACTACTTTTTTTTTTTTTTTTTGCATGCACTACTTTAATAAACACCTGTCTACTTTTCAGTTTCGTCACTGAACCATGGACTGGACTTACAAGAGAGGAGCATATGAATAGCTACAGAAAAATTGAATATTAATTACCTAAATGTTTAAAAGCCAGCCAATAGTGGCAACGTTTCCAGAGCTAAACAAAACAAAAAAACAAAAAAAAAAATTTTTTTTTCTTTAAATCAAACTTCTAGGAAATGTCATCAAGCCTCCAAAGATGCTAGGCTTCATCTATCTCTTAAAAAAGATTGAAAATAAGACAGAGATAAGTCAAATTGGCATGACCTGTACTAACCCTTGCAAGAGTATAGGGAATCTTTTCGTTTTTTTGTTTTTTGAGACAAAGTCTGTGTTAGGCTTGGCTGTCCTTTTTGTTTTTCAAGACAGGATCTCTCTGTGTAGCCTTGGCTGTCCTGGACTCGCTTTGTAGACCAGGCTGGTCTCAAACTCACAGCGATCTACCTGCCTCTGTCTCCTGAGTACTTGGGATTAAAGGCGTGCACCACCATACCTGGTGAGTGTAAGGAATCTTTTTTCTTTTTAATATTTTATTTAATTATTTTATATATATGAGTGCTCTATCTGCATGTACACCTGTCCACCGGAAGAAGGCTTTAGAGGGTATAGATGGTTGTGAGCCAACATGTGGTTGCTGGGAACTGAACTCAGGACCTCTGGAAGAGCAGAAGGTGCTCTTAACCGCTGAGCCATCTCTCCAACCCCCAAGTGTAGGGAATCTTAAGAAGTCATTGTGCTCATTTTATTATGCATTTCCCATTATACAATGGGAAAAAAATTTTAAGTCTCTATTAAAATAAGTATATAGGGAAGAGAAATTCTGTATCTCCAACTTGGGCTTCCATATGCTTAAATACATCGCCTTTTTTTTCCTGACAGTTCTGCAGGTTCAGACACTGGAGGAGCTATGCGAGTTGATACATTTTCTTTGGAGAACAAATTGAGAAAGGGAGGAAGAATGTTCCTTTAATTCTGTATTAAATCTGTCTACAAATAGCACATTACCTTATGACTATTTATAACAAACTCGTGTGAATTCTGGCTTAAGATATTGACAACTAGGCCTTTAGAGAAGGCTCAGTGGTAAGAGCATTAGTTGTTCTTCCAGAGGACCTGAGTTCGAATCCCAGCAACCACATGGCAGCTCTCAACTGTCTGTAACTCCAGACTCCCTCACACACACATACAAGCAGGCAGAACACGAATGTACATTTAAAAATAATAATAATTTCAGAGGCGGGCGGATCGCTGTGAGTTCGAGGCCAGCCTGGTTTACAAAGTGAGTCTAGGACAGCCAAGGCTACACAGAGAAACCCTGTCTCGAAAAACAACAACAACAAAAAAAAAGATATTGACAACTAAATAATTACTAGATAGGCCATTATTATTTAAAAGATCAGAAGTTAAAAGTCTCCATACAAGAGGAAGGTTTTCAGTGTCCCACGTTCAGTGAGAAGTAACGGATATAACTTTTGTCACATTAGAGAAATCACATTGTTCAGTGACACGGATGCCTCCTTCACGCTGGTCTGTCTGGTGAGATAGAATCTGAGGGGGCCACTTAGCCTTAAAATAGAGCTGCAGAGAATCTACCTATCAGGAGCTTATTTAGTAGTTATTAACTTCAACTCTTCAATGCACTAGTCAATACATTCACCAAGAAGCACATATCTTGCAGACCCTGTCTCAGGACGTCTTAGAAGAAGTGAAGGCTTCCCCATTCATGACACACAAAACATCTTAAGGATCAAAACAGTGTGGTCAATGGACTCTCCTCCTCCATTGTGTGCAAAGATCTTCAAGGCCTTTACCCTACAGAGATTATGCAGAAAATGTGCATACAGTTTCCTCTGCGGGGGAATCAGTTTGGATGATTAACTCCACTAGAAGACAAAGCACAGAGGAGGACAGAAGCGTCACCAAGGAAGACCTGCTCAGGTGGTCATCCACCCTGAGAGATTACATCCACACAAGTGCGTTTAGTCCCAAAGCATGGCTTACTGATCTTAAAGGCATCTTTCTAAGGGAGTAACTGTGTAAGTACCAGACTAATACTAGGAAATAACCTGTTTTGATGACTATAAATATATCTAAGGTTTCTTATTATTACTTGTGGAGGGATTTACTTTAAATGGAAAAATGGAATAAAAAGAATAAATGACATACATATTTCAAACATATATGCATAGGGCTAAATAAACTCCGAGTATGTACAAAGGTTGTCTTTTGCCATTTTCTATTGAAAAGTTGTAAGAAGTTAGATATATTCATTTCAGGAGTGATGCTAAGAAGGCATACAGAGTTAAGAAAGGCCATATAAGCCACGTGTGGTGGCGCACGCCTTTAGTCCCAGCACTCAGGAAGGCAGAGGCAGGCAGATTGATGTGAGTTCAAAGCCAGCCCTGTCTACAAAGTGAGTCCAGGGCAGCTAATGCTACACAAAAATCCTTGTCTTAATAAATAAATTAATTAATTAACTAATCCAAAAAGAAAACCATATGTTACATAAAATATTATATATATATAATATATACAGACAACTATAAGAAATGATATGGACATGGACTTATTTGTGACTTTTTTTATGAAAAGTAATATAAGTAATGGATGGGAGATATTTTATCTCTATAAATTTGTCTGTAGGTGTATATATATATATATTTTTTCTGTTGTACAACAAACACACAATCAATATTTTGTCCAGTGTCATAATGATGACTAGGATGTATTTTTTTATTTTTATTTTTCTGGGCTATAGTTACATTTCCAAGTAAACAAATACTACTACAAGAAGGGAAAGTTTTGCTTGTTTTTTGTTTGTTTGTTTGTTTGTTTGTTTTTTGAGATGTTTTTTCTCTGTTGCCCTGGATATCCTGGAACTTGTTTTGTAAACCAGGCTGGCCTCGAACTCACAGAGAGTTGCCTGCTTCTGCCTCCAGAGTATACACCATCACTGTCCTGCTACAGGTAGGGACACTATTAAAATAAAAAAACAACCCCCCCAAAAAACTATTAACATCATTAACTCCCATCTCCCAACCTGTAAGTCAGTGATAGCCCTGATAACCATTAACCACTCAGTTTGGATTTTAGCTGAGTTCATGTTGTGATTCTGGGGCTTGTGTAACTGTTCAAAAGCCCAAGTTTCAGATATAGGAAAACCTGGATGAGAAAAACTCATTGATGCTGGGCGGGGTGGCGCACACCTTTAATCCCAGTACTCAGGAGGCAGAGGCAGGTGGATCTCTGTGAGTTCGAGGTCAACCTGGTCTCCAAAGTAAGTCCAGGACAGCCAAGGCTACACAGAGAAACCCTGTCTCAAAAAACAAAACAAAACAAAACAAAAAACAAAAATCAAAAAGAACCCAAACAAACAAAAAAGAGAAAAACTCATTGAAGGGACTGGTGCAAATAGAAAGTTAAGGTGGAAACAATAAACCTGACTTCACACTCCTGTGTTTAATTTGGGGTTTCCCACCCTTTGTTGCCTGAGTACCTCAGCAGCACAGGGGAGAGCCTAAGAAGGTGGCTTGAAGCTTTCTCCCACCTCAGATTTTCTTTCAAGGCTTAGATTACCTATAAACTATTATAAGAATTTTACTTTGTGTTTCACCATATTTTCAATGTGAATAGAGGTTTTTATATTACGGACGCTGGCGTAAGATATGTTCCTAGAAGGGGCTGGCTATGTTTTTTGTTTGTTTGTTTTGCAGTTTTGAGTGGCTGCTAGGTTGAGGGTTGGGTACCCATCCCCCGCTCTAGAGGCCAATCAGCATCCTAAGGCGTACAGGTTGCCCTCAGCATCCTTAGGAACAGCTGCCCCATGTACAATGAGCCTCCAGCTCTGCTCAGGGCTTAGACACCTGAAGAGAACTGCAGCAGATAGGAGGAAAAGCCCATGATGACCACGTCACTGCAGACGCGTGCTCAGCTCTCCTTGACCACAAAACACTGTTGTTTGTATTACCAGTTCTTTTCAACATCCGGATCCTTAAAACTAAAATAGTAGTTTAAGGGGAAAAAAAAAAAAAGACTTAGGAAGGAAGGTGTTGTTTGTAAAAAAAAATATGTTCTCTTAGTGCTGAATACTTCGATAGGACATTAAAGAAAATCATAGATGAAGCTGATGTGTGTGTGTGTGTGATAATCTTATGGATATTTTGTCAATATTACACCTCCAGTGTAGATTTGCCTTGTAAAAATTTAAACTGTCTACAGAAACTAGCAAATAAATAAAACCCCAGTTATACGACTCACAATATCCAATTTAATTTTAATATGAAGTGTTTGCTTCATGAAGTATTGCCCCAGTCTACTTCTGGGGGGCAATGAACCAAAATTCAAGTGATGTGTCTAGCCCCCAGGAAAAAAGCAAAACAAAACTGTTAAACCGCACCAAATGCACTTTCTTTTAAGAAAGCGATTCTCCCAATCATCACTTTAAAAAAAAAATTAGAAATTTCTAATAAGCATGTAGATGACTCAAAAATCTACCCATAACTGTGGCCACTCTTCTTATTTTTTAAAAACAAACAACAGTGCATCTGAAGAACAGGGAGCAACAAAGGAGCCAAATGGTGAACATCAAATCAAAACCATGCAGAACCAAGCAAGCTGGTCCTGCAAACTTTTAGAAAGCATTTTTTTTTTAAATTGTGGCAGCTGAAAAGGAAAAAGAACGCACGCATGATGTAAAACTGCACTGTTGGCAGCTTTTTTGAAGGGGGATGTAGCTGGAGCTGAGAAAGTTTTCAGTACTGTGAGAACTTAAGAAGCACCTTTTTTTTTTATCCTTTTGCAATTACTTATTTTGAATCAGAAATGGTGATCTTATTTTATTTTTCCTTTCTTTCCCCAAAACATATTGTGATAAAAATTTATAGAAAAAAAATTAATCCTCTTCTAGTCAAAGCCACATTTCAAAGAGAACAAGTAGATTTATTTTTTTTAACATTCAAAACCAACTCAATGCAGTAAACAGATTACTGTATCTGAATGTCCCATTTATGCATCACATTTAAATTGTCGGAGACTGGAAACTTAAGTACCAATGCTTAATTCAAAGAGATATTTATCACAGTCTCTAAACTGATGGGAAGTACACACAGACACAATGGGGATTACAAGTGTCTTTGATGAAGGCTCCCTCATTTGAACCTGTTTTTTCCTCTTTTACAGAACAAGAGATAATCGCCCTGAAATAAATATTTCCCCCTTTTGAAAAATGTTTCAAACAAACGATAGTTGGGTAAAATAAGGCACTCCATACAGGGCTACAGTGGACAAAATACCAAGATTATTTCTCTCCACTCTATTTTTCAAAAGAGAGAGGTAATGAGCAGACAGCCACTTGTAATTTACAAGCTCAAGTCTTCCTTTGACGGCCCACAGATCAATTAAATCCTCTTCAAATTAGTTTTGATGTGTTAATGTGCCAGTCCCCCACCACCACCGCCCGCCCCCCTCACCTCCCTGCGTTTCCAAGGACAGTTCCTAGTTTCCAGGCTGGCTGCTGGCTGGATTGTTTCTCGCGCTTTGTTGTGCATTAATACAAATCACTTGCAACTATGGAAAAGACTTAGAAAAGTAACCTTGAAGCAGAAAGCTTCTGGCGGTGGTTTCTTCCCTCACGCTGCTTTCTACCTTCTAGCTAATTAAAGGGGGTAAAGTACTGGGATCTTGGGTAGTGCTTCTTTCCCCTAAGCTGTATTTGCGACCTTTAGCTGCACTTCGAATACCACAAACGGAGCAGGTTGCCTCAGTTCCAATTTCCAGGACCCTGCTCAAAGATGCCCCGATTCTAACCCTCTTTCACCACAATTTTTACGCCAACCATTCCCTTGAACCTTGAAGGTCCTAACGGGAAAAGGAGGACTGTTTTACGTTCATGACTAGGTGATGCTTTTCTCATACGCGGGGACTCCAAAAACAATACCTCAGCTTTATCTGACACGGAATTACTGTCACGTTTGCCTCCCCAGTGCTTCCTGTTGGGGGTGAGTGGCCTATTCTTCAGCATGACAAAGTCTGATTTCTGACTGGCTGGTAGTGTCAAAGGGCCATTAGTATGCTAAGCCTTTTAGTGGCATGGGATAGCTCCATCCTGCTTTCCACAATTGTTACAACTGGCCCACGTGACTAGCTGATGATTTCAAGGCAGGCTTTGGAATCTTGATGTCTTCCAGAAATTAATATTCTTTCTGGTAACACAATCTAGTGATTCCTCTTGCCTGGTCTTTTAATGCTTAAAAGGACATGATCCAGAGCTATGAAGAAAAGGGAAGTTCAGCAAATAAAACTGCTAGGTTCTCTTATAATTAGTTTTTAAGAGCCTAAAAAGACAGACATAATTTGTTCAGTGAGCCTGTCGACAGTTTTTGCCATGTTGTTAGGCTTTAAAGTTTCTGCAAAATTTTTTGACAGTTTCACGTTAAAAGCAATTTTTCAAAAATTGGCTGAAAGATAAACAATGCTCTTCTTCTTTGTATAGTCAACTTTTTAATTCCCAGCACTGTCTCTTTTGCATTTCCTGAAAAATATTCCTTCATGCTGATTAACTGCCAGCAAGCATAGTACAATGGAATAAGCACAGAACAGTCATTTGAAAATGAAAGGAAGTGAGTCAGACGGTATCTGATTCTATACTGACTGATGGCTTATTTTATTATGTCTTATGCTGATCGGCGTTTAATCTGCAAACCAATATGTTTGATGAAATAACACATACTTAGTTCCAGAGACTGAAAGATGAGACACTCTGGACTCCCTATAAACGGTTCTATAAAGGCATGAGTGGAAAACCCCAACCGGTCTCTGGGCCCAGCACTAACAGGATCTAGGTAACATGCCTGTTTGATTAAGAAAGCTAGTTCAAGAATATCAACCTCATAGATACTAAAATATAGAAAGAGAAATTACGTCTCAAAGCTTAACGCACTATGTTACTTAGTTTCGTACCCTTGCATTTTGCACAAAACCATGTCCTAGAGCTGAGTAAAAATCTGACTTTTCTAAGTCAATAAGGGACTGACTAGCTTTTCAGAAAACAAAGCAAAACAAACAAACCTAGCAGCCTCCTCCTCCCCCTTCCCCTGCCCCCACCCTCCCTACCCTCCTCCCCCAAGCACAGAGTTAGATCACACATCCTGTCCTCCTTGGCAATTTGATGCAATTTGTGCCTGAGTTTCCTCTAATACGATATATTTAGCTAATAGAATGTTCTTCGCTGCCAGGCCTGGCCCATTAAACTTTCTCATAGTTGCTCCTTTATGCCCTTGCTCTATCTGCCAACCTGGCTCAGAGCACGGTGACTTTGAAAGCTTTTGGAGAAGCCGAGCCAGAGGCTTCTTGATTCGTGAACATTTTTAAGAGGAACATCACCAGCTGGGCAGGGACACGGATAACGTATCTCTCCACTCCACACCTGTAGAACAGACGTTCATTTCCTTAGTTAAGCAAGTGCTACGGACAATCTGGCTTGTTTTGCTCAACAGAAAACAAACAAAAAAAAAGTTTTAGGGGCTGAAGTGGCTCAGAGGCTAAAAGAGCTTATTCTTGTAGAGGACACAGGTTCGATTCCTGGCAACCGCATGGCAGATCATGGCATTCTATAACTCCAGTCCCATGAAATCCGATGCCCTCTTCTGACCTCTCCAGGTACCAGGCACACATGTGGTGCTCAGACACATGCAAACAAAACACTCACACGCGTAATGAAATAAGATAAACACGCTTAAAAGAATTTAAAGACAAAAAAAAACCAATTTTAGGTCTTGGGATTTTTAAGTTGGCTATGAGCAACTTCTAGATATTAGCAGTCACATTTTTAAAATCTGAAGGGGAAAATCAGTTTAGAGGAAAAGATCAATTCTATTTTGAGATCAAGCCATTTTTTTTTAAGGCAGCACACTCAGATCTTTAATAAGGGTAATTCATTTTTTAAAAACATTTCTTCCACACTCGCACTCATTCTGGGGAATAGCATCGTCTACCAGGACATGACCCAAATAGAAATAAAACAGCGTGGTGGCATATTTACTGATGGCATTTGTGAAATGGAAACAACCTTCGATGTAATTTGGCCAGAGACGGGAAAAGCAACTACAGACAACACATAAGGTTCGATCTGAAACAATTAAGTCTGAAATCCTGTTGCTACCAACTGGCTTTTCTTGGCAGCCTGGTGGGGGTCTAGGGAGCTGACCCAAGATGAACTGACTGGCATGAGCCAACCACGGAACTTCTCAATAGTCACAAATTAATACCGTGTGTGTGTGTGTGTGTGTGTGTGTGTGTGTGTGTGTGTGTGTGTGTGTACGAGGTCTCTCACTATGTAGAGGTTGCCCTTGAATTCACAGAGAGATCTACCTGCCTCTGTTTCCCAGGTGTTGGGATTAAAGAAACGAGCCACCATGTCCAGCTGCAAACAAACTCCTTAATCAAAGCTTCTTGTAAGGTCAGCTGGTTGCTATTCCTCTCACTCTGGTGCTCATCCCTCATTTACAAATACTTGTTTGTGTCTTTCTTTTGTTTGTGTTTTTCTTTTGTTTTTTTGAGACAAGGTTTCTCTGTAGTCTTGCCTGTCCTGGAACTCACTCTGTAGACAAGGCTGGCTTTGAACTCAGAGACCTGCCTGCCTCTGCCTCCTGAATGCTGGGATTAAAGGCGTGCAGGTGCACAGCATAGTTTGTAAATCTTAAGAAAAATAATTTGCTAATGTTTAATCTTGTTTACAGCTCACTGCCCTGGCTACACCCGCTCTGTTATGAAGTTTACTCCCCACCTAGACTTTAGACTCCCCAGAACCTGGAGCCCACAGCACTATGCATTTCAGTGGTACTTAGATGAGCTGGCTAATTTTACTTACATTTGTTTTGTAAGAGAAAAACCTCTTCCAACAAGTTTCCTCGGTCTTCCGAAAACAGCGCTGTGTAGGAAGCTATTTTCCCTTCCGAGCAGCGTTGGGACAAGTGGAACACTGGATTCCTTTTTATTATTATCATTTTTAGTTATGGGTGCATGCGTCGGTGTGTGGGTATGAACACGTGTATTTGGGTGCCTGCAGAAGCCAGAGGCATTAGGTACCCCTGGAGCTGGAGTGACAGGAAGTGAGAGCTCTCCAACATGGCTGCTTGGGAACTGAACTCAGGGCTGTGCAAGACCAGTACACTCTCTTAACCTCCAAGCCATCTCTAGCCTTGTTTGAATTTTTAAAATGTTGCTATTGGAGCCAGGGCTTGGTGGCGCATGTCTTTAATCCCAGCACTTGGGGAGGCAGAGGCAGGCAGATCGATGTGAGTTCTAGGCCAGCCTGGTCTACAAAGCGAGTGCAGGGCACCCCTGGCTACACAGGGAAACCTTATCTCGAAAACTCAAAAAAATAAGAAATAAATAAATAAGATGTTGCTATTGGTCTCATTTTTTTTCTGTATATGACGAGGACAGAAGCTGGGCAAATCTCTCGTCCCACAGTTTGCTGAGCAGACTCCAATTCTGAGTTTGTATTCATCAAACTTCCAAGCAGGTGCCCACTTTAAGTGGAGCCACAACATTGCATCAACCCAGTGAAGCTACAGGTCCTATCCCACGCCACCCACGTTTACAGGGCTGGCTTCAGCAGTCCTCTTTCAGAAGATGCGCCTTATACTGACTGCTTTAAGGACTGCAGCGATAATTCTGTGATAAGGTAATGCAAAGAGCTCAGGTTATCCGAGTAGACGCAAGGTGCATCGCCACAAAAAGCACATACAGTCTTCAAACCGCACCGCACTTTGCTGGGGGTTGGAGGGGTAAGGGGGGGTGGGGAGGGTTGTGTCAGGGGGCAAGGGGGTGGGGAGCTAGCCGGTGTGTGTGTGTGTGTGTGTGTGTGTGTGTGTGTGTGTGTGCGCGCGCGCGCGCGTGTGCTTGTGATGGAGGATGTGAGCTAAGCTTCTTGATCTGGCCACCACACCTTCCAATTACAGCCATGCCTCCCCACCAAGATGGACTCCTATCCCTCTGGAAATGTATGCTTAAATAAACAGTTTCTTCCATAAGTTGCCTCTGCTTCGGATTTGTTGTTGTTGTTGTTGTTGTTGTTGGTTAGGGCAGGGGGCTGGGGGCGATGAGGTGGGGAGCTAAACTGAAGGGAAGAATTGGCTGATGAACAGGAAAATTAGGAACATTGTCTTCCTCCACTGTCTCCAGCCCCGCCCCATTTTTTGCTTCCAGATCGGTTCAGCCTTGGCAGAGCTTGACTTTCTTTTTTTTTCCCCTCCCCATGTTTTTAGTTCCTTTGGAAAGCCCTCTCTGTGCCTGATGAGCACAGCTTCTGCTACACAACCCTGGCTACAGTTTCAGATCCCATGAACAGTGGTGTGTGTGTGTGTGTGTGTGTGTGTGTGTGTGTTGTTAGCTCCCCCGGGGCTAACACAACCTACTGATTTTAATATCTTCCTTGACTCACGAGCTACCTGATTTGGCTTCTGTACAATGCAATCACCTATATAAACAGTTCTCATGAATTAAGTGTGTCTGCTTGGAATAATCTAACGTGGTTTGCTCTCCTGACCGGACACTGACTAATATACACGTCATGGAAAGTCTCACGAAAACGGTGACATTTGATCAAAGACTTAAAGGGAGCCGAGCTGATATGCAGGGGAAATAAATTCCAGGCAGACAAACAATTAATACAAACCCCAAAGGGGAGGTACCTGCCTGGCATGTTTAGAAAGAATAACAGCGAAAAAGGAAAGACGGGTAACAGAGGAGGTAAGCAAGAAAACGCAACGGATGAAGGGCCACCAAGGACATGTTGGGAAGCTTTCGGAGGAAGTGACTTCAAGAAAACAGTGACTTCAAGAAAAACAGTGACGGCAGCTGTACTGAAAATATGCTGGAGGGTCGGGCCCGGTGGCTCAGACCTGCAGTCCCAGCTACCTGTGAAACCGAGGCAGGATCATCAAGACTTGAAGGCCGTTTTGAGCTACAGAATGAATGTGAAGCCAGCCTGGGCAATTTAATGAGATCCATTCCCAAAATAAAAAATTTTTTAAAAAGGAAAAAGTAAAAAGAGAAACGAGGAGATGGTGTGTTGGTTCGTACAGTACTTGGCTAGCATGTATGAGGCCCTAAGTGTTAGGATTCTGCCCGAGTCTGCCTGCCAGTGATGTCATTGCCGACCTCCCATTGGGAGAGGCCCTACCCTAGATTATAAAAGGACAAACCCTCCAGGAGGCTCGCTCTCTCTTTCCTCTCTCTCTCTCTCTCCCCTCTCCCCTTTCCCTTCTCTCCCTGTGCACATGTAATAAACTCCTCCATCTAACATATCTGTTGCCTGGCATCTTATTTTTAAAAAATAGAATAAAATTGGTGGATGAAAAACAAATAAGATGTCAGGCTACAGATATTAGATGGATAAGTTTATTGTATGAGCATGGGGAGAGGAGGAAAGGGGGGAGGGGTGCCCCCAGAGAGAGACAGAGACAAAGGAAGAGAGAAGAAGAGAGTTGAGAGAGAGACATGGAGAGACATGGAGAGAGACAGGGAGAGAGACAGGGAGAGAGACAGGGAGAGAGAGAGAAGTAAGAGGAAAAGAAGAGGTAAGAGGGAGAGGGAGAAAGAGGCAGAAAGAGAGAGGTAAGAGGGAGCCACAAGGAGGCTTTGTCCTGCTATAATCTTGGGTAGGGCCACGCCCAGTGGGAGGTAGGCAACAGCATCACAGGTAGGCAGACTGGGCCACAATCCTACCATTAGGTTCAATCACCACCTAGTAGTTGGGGGAAAAGAGAGTATTAAAGAAATAAGGCAGCCTCAGAAAGACAAATAATAAATATTTTCTTTCACATACTGCCCTAGTGTGTTGTTGCTGTGATAAAACACTAACCAGAACCAACTTGCTGGGGGAAAAGTGTTCATTTGGCTTGCAGGTTTGTCTTAGACAGGGTTGCTACGGCTGTGACGAAACAGAAGCAACTTGAGAAGAAAGGGTTTATGAAGCTTCCACGCTTACCTCATCACTGCTCACCACTGAAAGGAGTCGGGACAGGAACTCAAGCAGGGCAGGAAGCTGGAGGCAGGAAGCTGATGCAGAAGCCATGGATGGGTGCTGCTTACTGGTCTGCGCAGCATGACTTGCTCAGCCTGCTTCCTTATATAGCTCAGGACCACCGGCCCAGGGGTGGCTCCACCCACAGTGGGTTGCACCCCCCCCAGCTCCGCCCACATCAATCACTAATTAAGAAAATTCCCTACAGGCTTGCCTACAGCCCAGTCCTATGGAGGCCTCTTCTCAGTTGAAGCTCTCAGATGACTCTAGTGTTGAGTTGACATAAAACCAGCCAGCACAAGGTCACAGTCGACCATTAAGGAAAGCCCAGGCAAGAGCTCACAGCCAGAACCTGGAGGCAGAGACCTTGGACGAACTGCTTAACGGGTTGCATTTTGTATGGCTTGCTTAGTTTACTTTCTTAAGCATCCCAGGGCCACTTACCCAGGGGTGACACCACCTACACTGAGTTGAGTCTTCTCCCATTAGTTATTAATCAAGAAAATATCCCAGGCCGCTCAAAACTCTAGATTGTGTCAAGTCAACAAAAACTAATCGACACAGGACCAAGGTTCAGTTCCCAGCATTCACGTGGTGGTGGCTAACAACCATCTGTCATTCCAGTTCCAGAAGGTTCTGTCTCCCTCTGTCGTCCTCCATAGGCACTGCACACACACACAGTACACAGCCAAAATACACCCGCATAAAATAGAAATAATTTTTTTTCCTTTTCTTTTTTGGCTTTTCGAGACAGGAGTCCTGGCTGTCCTGGACTTGTTTTGTAGACCAGGCTGTCCTTGAATAAATAAGTCTTTGAAGAAAAAAAAAATAAACAAACAAGGAAGACTTTGGGTCAGAGAGATTTGGGGAAATATGGAGTTCGGCATGTTAGCTTTATGAACCTTTAATATCCAATTTAGGGAATAAGCAGGTAGGAATGCAATTCTGAAAATCGCCCCCCCCCCCCCACACACACACAAGGATGGTCATGGATGGAGAAGCTGCTCGTGTACAGGTGAAATTTGAAGATCAGAGTAGGTGATGCTATTGAGGGACGGGAGAAGGCAAAGGACTGAGTCGTGGCCTCTCCAAAAGTACTCAGCAATGAGCTGCGAGGAGGAGGAGGAGGAGGAGGAGGAGGAGGAGGAGGAGGAGCCTGCACAGGAGACCAAAAGAAAGCAACCCAGAAAAACAGTAGAGTTGTCAGGACAATACGATGCCCTGTGACTCCAGCGACATAGAGATATCAAGGATTGAGAAACGAATTGTGTCAAATGATAGGCAAAATGCAAAATCAGAGAACTGGTTTTTGATTTATCAGCAGGAATACTGGTCACCTGTAAGGGGAGGAATCGGTGAAACCTCAGGAGGAAAGAGATTGGGAATAGAAACAGTGAAAGCAGTAACCATAAAGTTAGAGGGGGTGTGGCCGCAAAGAGACAGGATGAGAGTTGGTGGGAGAAGTGGGGTCAGAGTACCCTTAATTGTTAATCAAACTAGGGAGAAAGAAGCTTCTGCCTGTGGAGCAAAGAGAAAGCTCCCTGAAAGAGTGAGATGCCTACAGATAAAAGTGAAGGGCAGGTCGTCCTAGGTGGTTCAAGATAAGACCTTCTCTCCTTTGTGATGTAGAGGGATTAGCTGTAAATAGAGACCCTAATGGCGGAGCTACGGCTGTTTCAGAAAGGACGTAGAGAGAAGATGCGAAAGCAGCTGCCTGTGAGTGACCCTGGCGGGGGGTGGGGGGGGGCGCGGGAGGATGGGGGGCGGGGGGGGGGCAGGAGGATGGGGGGCGGGGGGGGGAGGCTTAAAAGCTGTTCTGATTGCTTCATTTCCCACGTGTAGAAAGTCATTAGTAAGAAAGAGGATGGAGCAGACAGCAAACAGGTTTGAGAAGAAAAAAGAGCTGTGAAGGATTTGATGAATGGAAGTGACTGGCAGGAGAAACGGAAGAAGTCACGTTTATTACGAAGTTCTTTAGGACTGTGGCTAAGGTGAGGGCAGCGAGAAGAGGAGGAAACGGTAAAGGAACATGGAAGGGGAAAGAATCTGACAACCGTTAAGAATTCCAGCCTGGCATGGTGGCGCACGCCTAGCACTCGGGAGGCAGGATGGCTGAGAGTTCGAGGCCAGCCTGGTCTACAAAATGAGTCCAGGACAGCCAAGGCTACACAGAGAATCCCTGTCTCAAAACAAACAAACAAACAAACAAACAAACAAAACAACAACAACAACAAACAAACAAAACAAACTAAAAATGAAAGAATTCCAGCACAATGAACAAAATTTGCCATGAAGGTGGTCTTCATAGAGACAATATTCCTTTTGTACTTGTGTTTCAAATAACAATGACTCAGGACCAAGGTTTATGCATAGATGACCTTATTTCCCAGAGGCAAACCTACCATTTCCTGGGAGTCTCATAAACAGGGGTATAACCCTTATTCACTGTCAAAATACATCTCAATGACCCTGCTATCCCTGTGAACTATGGTGTTTTGTTTTGTTTTGTTTTGAATCTTATCAGCTGCACTCTTACTTAAGGCATCTCAGGAACTAACCTCTGATCTAATTTACTGAGAAAAAGAAAAAAATTTTTAGATATAACTTTAGAAAACATCAAAATTGTACAAACAGATATTGTAAAAAGACATTTAACTTTGTGGATACCGTCTTCACCCTAAGCGCCTCTCCTTTTATTAATACCACACCTAAATTTGTACTAAAATCTCTTCTTAGCAACCTGTTGCTCTGCGTCATATGAACTTGTTCTGACATTCTTTTCTGCACTGTGGCCAAGAAGCACAGATTTTGGCTGGAGAAATGGCTCAGTTGCTAAGAGCACACACTGCTTGGTCTTCCTGAGAGCCCAAGTTCAATTCGCAGCAGCCACATCAGGTGGCTTCTAACTGCCTGTGACCGCAGCTCCAGGGGGGAGATTTCACAGCTCTGACCTCTGTGAGCATTTGTATTCATATACACATACCCCTGCTCTCCTCCTACACCCACACCCACACACACACACACACACACACACACACGCGCGCGCGCGCTTAAAATAATAAAAATAAATCTTTAAAAAAAAATCCCAGATTCATTTGATCTCTAAAGAGATGCTTCTGGCTGTTTCAGGTCTCCAGTTGGAGCTGTGTGCAGAATTACAGGAGAAGCCAGGGAACTGCAAACATGCCCGAGACGGTGATATATATGGATGGAGTGGGAACAGGGAGGTGGTGGGCGGATCAGTGGGTGGTGGCTCTTGTGTATAAAAACTACAGTTGGAGGATCCGGACTGCCAGTCTTTCATCGTATGGTCTTGTCTTTAAGATCTGAATTTTCAGACTTATAGGTTCACAGCAGAACAGAAAATAGGAGAAGGAGGAAAAGAAATATGGCTGCTATGGATGTTTAAAGAAGAATGCTCAAAAGCTGCCGCGTGAGGGCTGGGGATGTAGTTCGGTGGGTGGAGAACTTGACCTGGGTTTGACCCCCCAGAACCACACAGAAGCGGACATGGCAGCACACACCTGCCATCCTGTCACCCAGGCGGTGAACGCAGGATGATCAGAAGAAGTTTCAAGGTCATCTTCAGATGCATGGTGAGCTTTCAGGCCAGCCTGGGCCACTCGAGGCAAACAAAGATGTCTCAGTGACTAAAAGTGCTTGCCACCACACACTCACATGGCGAAAAGAGAGAATGACTCTCAAAGTTGTCCTTTGACATCTACAGATGAACAATGGTATTTGCATCATGCACACACACCTATTTATAAAAATTAAAAAAGGAGTTAACAATTCACATTTCCTTTGTATTTCATTGTACAGAAATTGATAATATTGCTACTTATGTTAATTAAAAAGTGCTTAGTAGCCTGAGACAGAAGGACCATAGGCTACCCAGTAAGAACTTATTTCAATTAAAAAGAAAAATAAATGAATAAAGCCTTTATTCCAATGTCAGTAAAATACGAGTTTTATTACCAAGGACAAAAGGGAAAAAATATATTGTTAGGCAATTGCCATATTTTTTTGTTGTTGTTTGTGGTATGTGCATTTCTCCACATTGTACCTCTAAAAATAAGATACATAATTGGCACTGTGTCATGGTTCAGATGCTGGATTTTTTTTTCTTTGTTATTGGAATAGAACATAGGCTGGGCATGGTGGCTCTCACCTTTAATTCCAGCACTTGGGAGGCAGAGGCAGGCAGATCGCTATGAGTTCAAGGCCAGCCTGGTCTACAAAGGGAGTCCAGGACAGCCAAGGCTACACAGAGAAACCCTGTCTCGAAAAACCAAAAAACAAACAAACAAACAAACAACAACAACAAAAAAAACAACCCATAATGGAACGTTTTTGTAGTCCATGACATCTTCCAGTGTTGGCCAGGTAGTAGTATTTTGCCAAGACAGAGAGCATATAGAAGGGCAAGAGATTTTCTAGTGGGTTAGAAAGAGAGAAAAAGGACACAAGTGGTTTGATTTCTACATGTTAAGCTTGAGAAGGACATAGAAGCTGCTGAAACCGTAGACTAGAACTCAAGAGTGTGAAGGGGCATGCAATTAAATTTGCGTAGGAAAATTCCTTGAGCTCACAGGGACTTTGATCGTTTGCACCCATTTCCCAAAACTGATTTCAAGAAACAGTTCTTAACTACACATGAAAATTGTCTCATTGGTTGCCAAGGTCTCAAAAGCCCTGCCAGAGGTCATGATAATTTTATAAGATGATACTGTGTTAGTTCAAGGTTTTTCAATTAAATTAGTAATAAAAATATAAGATGTGATTTAAGAAATTAGTTTGTAGCCAGTAAATGATGATGGGATTTTGCCGTGCCTCTGGTGATTTTTGTGTGAAACTTCTGATAGAAATATCTGGTTTTAATTTATCTTTCTGGATGCTTTATTAAAGACCCATGTACAAGGAGAAAAATTAAAAACAGACAACTTTAGATCCATTGTAAATTTCATGTGCCATCAAAAATACTAAGCTAAATGTTTCTTTTGGCCACCATGCATGAAACGCAACCAAGAAGCGAAGTCAATTTCTATCCAATGCTCTTATTTTAAACAGTAAAATGCAATTTGCATTGAGACATTCTATTAAGCTTACTAGCATAATCTGTAGTTTGGATGAAATTATATTAAAACAAACAAACAAACCCGCACACAACAAACTATGTCTGTTTCATTACCCAGCTTATATCCAATCCCTGAAATGTAAAAAATAAGAAAATCAAAGTGGCTGTTATTAATTTTTTTTTTTTTTTTAGTGAAAGCTTATTAAGAAGTAGATTAGGCTTTCTGATCCCTTTCCAGCCACAGGAAGTCCTCATCTGTGATAGCTACCAGGTCTTTAGTAAGTGACACATGTTGAAGGATGGTATTTTAGAAACCGGTAAGATCTATGGAACAGAGAGGGTGGTCACAGTGACCATGATCTATGCAAGCCTTTTCCTAAACACCAAACAAGAGAACGACACTTGTGTTTTAAATGTGTAAATTATAAGTAGTTTTTGTTTCCTTTCTCTAGGTTGTTCTTGTTGTTGTTGTTTTGCTTTGTTTTCTTTGGATGGCCTGGAACTCGCCACGGAGACAAGGCTGGCCCAGAATTTACAGAGCTCTGCCAGCCTCTGCCTTTCAAGTACTAGGATTAAAGGCATGCACCAACACCCTCAGCTTTCTACACCCACTATGCATCAAGTACGAGGCCAAATGAACCAGCATGCCTGTCCTTGTAGGATGATGGTGAGTTTGAAGCCAGCCTGGGCTACATACCAAGATTCTGTCAAAGGAATTTGATAATCTGTCAGAATTTGATAATCCAGTGTGGACCATTGTAAATGTTTAGGTAAAAGTAATAATAAGATTATATAGCTTGGTTATCATTGTAAGTAAAAAGAAAATTTTTCTTATCAATATTTATTACAGAATTTAAGAAATTGTTCCCAGAGGCCAAGAAAAGCCTCTAAAATTTGATCTTAGGGGCTGGAGAGTTGGCACAGCAGTTGAGAACACTAGCTGTTTTTTTCAGAGGACTCAGGTTCCATTTCCAGCACCCACAACGCTGTAAGCTCACAACTGTCTGTAAGTCCAGTTCCAAGGGATCTAATACTCCCACACAGACATACATGCAGGCAAAACATCAATGCACATTAAATAAAAAAAATAAGTGAATAATAAAAAAATAAAAACTGACCTTATTTTTTGAAGGATTTTTGCTCTTGCTTCACAAGTTATACTATAGAAATTTCACAAAGGCCTAACACAAAATGCAAAACAGAAGAAAAATAAATCTGGAAATACATATAAAAATGCCTGGGGTGGGGTTGAAACTGGAGATTAGAAAGAGCCTCACAGCCAGGCGTGGTGGCGCAGGCCTTTAATCCTAGCACTGGGGAGGCAGAGGCAGGTGGATCGCTGTGAGTTCGAGGCCAGCCTGGTCTACAAAGCAAGTCCAGGACAGCCAAGGCTACGCAGAGAAACCCTGTCTCAAAAATAAATAAATAAATAAATAAAATAAAAATTTTAAAAAGAGAGAAAGAAAAGAAAGAAAGGAAGAAGGAAAGAAAGAAAGAAAGAAAGAAAGAAAGAAAGAAAGAGCCTGAAGGTGACACATGAGCAGAATTGTAGGATGAAGGGCAGAGAAAGCCCGGGAGCAAGGGACAAAGGAGACAAACAGAAGAAGGGCATTCAGAAGCTAGAAAAGTATCCTGGGCGTAGAGAATGTCAGAGGAAGTCTTTCAGATAGAGGTATGCCCAGCATACTCTGGAAATAGCGAAGAGTCTTAAGGTTCAAGAATAGCTACACACTGACCATTCGAACACCAGACTCAGATTGATGGAAGTTTAGTTGAACACGGAACAAGAACTGACCAATCAGGGCCACAGTAGGAAGCAACATTACATCATTTTGACAAGGTAGACAAAGCATTTCTAACTGACCTTTAGTTTGATGGGTTCTGTGGTTGGGGGGCTTTACAGAGTGTCTAGGTAACAAAGTATACAAAGTTTGAGAAATGAAGCCAGGAGTGGTGGTGCTTTAATACCAGCACTCGGGAGGCAGAGGCAGGCGGATTGCTGTGAGTTCGAGGCCAGCCTGGTCTACAGAGAGAGTCCAGGACAGCCAAGATAACATAGAGAAACCATGTTTTGAAAAAACAAACAAACAGTTTGAGAAATGAAACCATAGAGATATAATCACTGGAAGGCAGAGCCTAAAAACTTAAACTTAATTTCACCTTATAATCAAGATGGAGACTGAAAACAAAATGGCTACAGTTATGCTATATTGCGGGCTGAAGTAGGCCTCAACAAGAGGCGATTGGGTTTAGAGTGTAGCAATCGAGGGGAACAGAGTAAGTGAAGTCAATAGTCTTTTTCCCTCCAGTGCTGCGACTGAACCCGGGCACTTCTCCATGGTGGGCAGAAGTCAACCACCAAGCCACATCTTGGTCCCTCCACTGGGTTTTAAACGTCATAATAAGGTCTCTGTCTTTTCTGTTAATTCGCTGAGCTAGAAAGCCTTTGCGGTGTTTGGCAGAAAGGAAGGGAACTGTCTGACCCAACAGCTTTGATCGCTCACATCCCAGCAAAAGAGGGTTATGGTTTGGATCAGAGTCTAGGAGAGGCAGGCCGGGAAAAAGTCAAGTTCTGGATATGTTAGAAAGAGTGAGGCAAGAAGAGGAATTAAGAACAACCCTAGAGACCCGGCTAGTGAGCTCAGTGGTAAAAGTACTTGCCACAGAACCTATGACGTGAGTTGAGATCGGATTGAGAAAACAGACTCCGGCAAGTTGCTCTCCGACCTCTTCGAGTATGCCATGGCGTGCATTTGCATGCTTACACAAATAAATACATTGAAAAAGAATCATGATGGGGGGCTGGAGAGATGGCTCAGAGGTTAAGAGCACTGCCTGCTCTTCCAAAGGTCCTGAGTTCAATTCCCAGCAACCACATGGTGGCTCACAACCATCTATAGTGAAATCTGGTACCCTCTTCTGGTATGCAGGCATATATGAAGGTGAAACACTGTATACTTAAATAAATAAATCTTAAAAAAAAAAAAAGAATCATGATAGGTATTATAAAACCCCAAGTTAAGGCTGTATCAATATAAAAACTTTTTTTTTTCAGGCGGTCTGCTAAGCTCTTGCAAAATTAGTGTCCCTCATCAGTGTTGGGGGTACCATTTGAGAAACAACGTTGAAAACGCTAGTCCATGAAAAGCTGTATTAATATTCTGAAGGCTGAAGGAGGAGTGTAAGTTGAAGTCCAGCCTGGACAACACATCGAGAGATATTGTCTCTTGTAAGAAACAAAAAAGCTAGGGAAGTAGTTGCGTGATAAACTGCACATTTGCCCTGGGTTTGGTGCACCCTCCACCCCCAGCCTTAGAAGAAAGGAAAAGGTTTGTTGAGGAGCCAGATAAGATTAGATAGGACTCACGGTGGTTAAAGCTGGTTATTGTTTATAATCTTCCGTTATTGTTGCTTTTAATGGTGATTGGGGAGAGATGGGTGAAAAATGGAAGGACGATAGAGAAGGGGGAGGGCGTAATCAGGATGGCTCCGCCCCCATTGAGGGCGGGGCGGGGGCGGGGGCGGGGGCGGGGCAAGTTTTTAGCCTAAGTAGCGCCAGAGACAACCCTCCACGGAAACCTTCTTTCCTCAGCCTCAGACCCAAGGTTTGCTAGAAATGAAAGGCTTACAGGGGTGCACCGCCAGGCCCCTGGTCACCTGCTAGGCAAGCAGTCCACCAGCTGAGCTATATATCCCCAGCCCCCACTAGAGTTCATGTAAATCCATATGCTCTTTCTTTCTTTCGTCTTTTCTTTCTTTCTTTAAAAAAAAAAAAATCTTTGGCGAGGCCAGATTTTTAGTGTGGAAAATATGATTATTATGATTGCAGACCATCAACCTGAGCGCAGCCTGTTCTGAAGGCTTGCAAACAGAATCTGGCAACACTTTAGGAAAGTACTACTTTAGTTTCTCAAAGACTCAAGGAGCCCTCCGGCTCTTCCAGTGGGCTCAGCCTCAGATATCGGAGTTCTTTGAAAAAATTATGAGTTACAGGTGTTTACATTTTTGGAGCATTCCCCCCCCCCCCCCCCCCCCGGCCTTCTCAGTCTTAGTATAAATAACCAACCCTACTAACAAGGATTACTTTTTATAGAGGCAACATTTACATTCACTGAATCTTTTCATTTTTATTTTATCCCTTTTCCTCTCTACTTCTCTCAATTAGACCTTACAACTCTTTTCTAAGCCCCCAGTATCAAAAGGAAAACAAAAAACTTCACGATTCTGTTTCCCTGCGGCCGCACTGCCTTGAGAACGAAGGAAGTGAGTCCCTAGCGGGGATCCGTCCTCCCGTCCTGGCGTTTGCTCGCAGGAAGATGGCGGCGGTCTCAATGTCAGGGGCGCTGAGACAGGCGTTGTTGGGGAGGAGGGCAGTGGCTACAGCTGCCGTCTCCGTCTCCAGCGTCCCAACCAGGTAACCTAATTATCGGCCTTGTCGAACACTTTATTCCTAGGTCGCTCCACTCTGGCGGACGCCCGGTCGGCCGGGCCCCGGAGGCGGCCTCGGAAGCGCGTCCTCCGCTGACCCTTCCCTAGGGATGCGGGGACGGACCCGGGGCTCCGGCCGGCGCCTGCGGGGCCTCGGGTTCCGGGGAGCGCTGGGTCTGCACCGGGCGGGGAGGGTCCGTGCGGAGGACCTGCGAGCAGCATCCTGGCCCCCCGAGAAGGGGAGTGGTAGCCCGGGCGACTTCTTTCCCTACGTCCTGCATCCCTTCCGTTTGTCACCTGTTTGCCCTAAGCCAGCCTGGAAGGGTAAATCCCTGCTTTCCTTTCGCTGGCGTTAGTTAAAACATCTGCTGAGCGTCTACATGGAAAAGTTGTTTTAGCCGTCATTCTGCGTACGAGGAAAACTTAGGACTTCAGGGCTAATAGTAGTAGTTACTGGAAAGGGCTAGTGTACCTGTGTTTTCCTATCTGTGGTAGGAATGGAACCCCTGCCTGACCGTTCCAGGCTTGAGCTCCGCCACGGAGCTAACGACCCTCAGGCAGCAAGGTGATTTTTATTCTTATTTATTTCGTTTGTTTGTTTGAGACAGAAGCACACTATGTAACAGCCCTAGCTAGGATGAGCTCAGATCTGCCTGCCTGAAAGTTCTAAAAAGGTCGACGATAGTGCCTGAAAGTTTCTCAGCTACGTTTTTGCTATCCCATTACAATAGTTGAGGAGTTATGTTTTAACTCTTCTCTCGCAGTTTGCTTCAGTGAAGCATGGCCTTGTGTTGACAGCCGCATGCTGTGTAGACTACTCTAAACGTTTGCACTGCAGCTGGAAGACTATATAAGGAGTGGGAACAATATAGTAGTTAAAGAAAACAGAAAAGCCAAGCATAGTGACACAGGCCTTTAATGCCGGCACCTAGGAGGCAGAGGCAGTTGGATCTCTGTGAGTTCCAGGACAGCCAGGGCTAGTAGAGAGTCCCTGTCTCAAACAAAACAAAAACAAACCATTACATTCCTTTTTAAAAAAGAAAAAGGGAAGCAGGGTCTGTCAAAAAAAAAAATGCTTGTTAATGTTGTGTTAAGCTAAAGACAAAGGGAGTTAGAGTTAAAATGAGCTGACTGGAACTTTTGGAGGTAAATCTTACTGCAGTTTTAAGCAGTGGTTGTTTTGTGGCAAAGAAGCGGTTGCCTTTACCAAGGTCAGGGGATTTGCAAAAGGCTTCTGGGGCTGGAGATGGTGGTACAGAGGTGCCTAACATTCATGAGGTACTGGGTTCAGTCACCAGCACCAAGTAAATCTGTTCTTGTCCACTTAAACTGTAATCCCAGCACTCCAGAGTTGGGGGGGGGGGGGGAAGACAAAGTAAATCGGTATGTGCGTGTGGAGGCCTTTCTGTAGGCAGCAGTAGAGCCTCACACATATAAAGTCCCCTCAATGGAAAAGACACGTTGTAATTCTGTGGGAGAGTAAAAGATACTTGCTATTAAGTGCTTTGCTTTACATAGGAAGAGCTTAAGAAATCCCAAGTAGTGCCACGACGGGCGTGGTGGCACACACCTCTAATGCCAGCACTTGGGGAGGCAGAGGCAGGTGGATCTCTGTGAGTTCGAGGCCAGGCTGGTCTACAAACCCAATCCAGGACAGTCAAGACTACACAGAGAAACCTTGTCTGGAAAAAGAAAGAAAGAAAGAAAGAAAGAAAGAAAGAAAGAAAGAAAGAACTTCCAAGTAGTTCTCTAAGTGGTTAATTTAAGGCTAACATGGTGGGCATCTAGTTTAGTCTTTTTCCCCTTAAACATTATGGGGACTAACTTACGTACCCTAGTACTAATGCACTCATACAGGACTGGAGCTGAAAACAAATTTAAGGGACCATTAGTGTATTTGCCAGTAATTATGGTAGTTGAAGTTAAGATAATACTGGATTTACAAACAGATAGCTATTATTACACATCTAAACTTAATGTTATTAGAGATTTGAAAATAGCATCTATAAATCTACAAGATGGGATTAAGTGGGGAGGGTGGGACCTGGAGGAGATGGGGGGGCTATAATTGATATGTAAAGTGAACAAATTAAAAAGAAATCATATAAGAAGACCTTCGCTATATTTTTAAAAATTTAAAACCCAGGGGAAATAATTTTGACTTTACACTACCACGTTTATTTTTACATTTATTATGTGCATCTTGAGACAACTATGTTTCCCTCCCTTGTTTGTATGGAAACTTTTTACAGTTTGTGGTGAGAGTAATGATTTTAAAAGCTTAAATAGCTGGGCGGTGGTGGTGCACGCCTTTAATCCCAGCGCTTGGGAGGCAGGGGCAGGCGGGTGGCTGTGAGTTTGAGGCCAGCCTGGTCTACAAAGTGAGTCCAGGACAGCCAAGGCTACACAGAGAAACTCTGTCTCGAAAAACCAAAAAACAAATAAACAAAAAACAGCCTTCTGTAATCCTTAAAGAAACTGCTGTGGCATCCATCAAACTTGAGGTGAGTGAAGTAAGGGAGAGAGAAATCAGTGAGGCAAGCGGTGAGAGGAGAGGGAAGCAATTCCCTACCACATACACATTTGAGTTCAATTCTAATGTCACTATAGAAAAAACCAGCAAGAATAAAAGAGAAAGGCAAAGCACCAGCTGTGTCCTGACTGGAGGGAAAGCGGAGTAGGACTAGTATTGGCAGCTTACCTATTGAGCTTGCCTGTGTGTGTGTGCATGCGTGTGTGCACGTGTGTGTGTGTGCATGCGTGTGTGCACACGTGTGTGTGTGTGTGTGTGTGTGTGTGTGTGTGTGTGTGTGTGTGTAGAGGGTAAAGTCATCACTGGTCATCCATTCTTCCCCTTACATCCCTACTGTCCTAAGTGTTTTCCAGCACACATTCTACCCATGTAAGATAGGAGACTCAGCAGCTCCGCTGGTTTTCTCTTTCAAGATGGTGACAACTTGAAACTTGAGGTGCTTATTGTGTTGTTAGGTTTTCCTTCATTTAACATGTCTGCGCATGCTTGTGTCACCCGTGTCACCTTGCTGCTCACAGTTGGACTAGATTTTGTATTTTCAGAGGCACAGCTCTTAGGCTAGCAGGTCTGTCTCTGTGATAAAGACGAGGTGGATGGGACTTCTGTGAAGTCTGCTCTGTGCTCCCAGTGATTGGCTGTGTTTTGTGGCTTCCTGCCCACTGTGAAGTTGACCCTGTAGAGACCTTAGTGAGGCAGTTCTAAGATTGACGTCAGTTCTGTGCTTATTATACCTTCATAGGAAAGGAAAGGCTAACTTGGTAAACATTCAAGATCAATAGGTTGGCTTCTACTTCTACTTTAAATATTTTTGTTTACATTTATTTATTTTGTATGTGTGTGTATATTCATGTGGGAAAGTAGGTTTTAAGTGATGTAACAGCAAGAGCCAGATAGGCACTAGCCTACATAAATGTGAATTAAAAATATCTACAATTTGTACACTACAATTTGTAGTGGTCTCAGTTTAGGATATTCACCTTGAACGCTGTTAATTTCTGTATTGAGATTGTTTATGAATGGATTTATACTTAACATATGACAAGAAAAGTGTCCTGACTCCTTTTTTTGAAAATTTAAAAACCGGAAGTGGAAATGAGTAGTTTGAGAAGGGCACTTCCTGGACTGTGAGGACTTGTGTGGAGGGCTTTACAGGACGTGTTAACCATATGAGGCACAGTGGGAAAAGATGGAGCCCCTGGTTCCTCAGTAACACCTGCTGGGATGGTCTGGAGGTGAGGTGAGTATAGAGTTCAGACAGAGCACAGGCGGAGCCCGATCCAGATGAACTCAAACGGAGAAGCTTATAAAGATTTTCATCCCTTTTATCATTTTTGTTGTGAGCAGAAAGTCAGCATACTTAACTTTTCTAACTTACTGTGATTCATTTAGCCAGTGTGCCAAAGCATTTCCCTTATATTGAGTCTTGTATTTCCTGTAGAAGAATTTTAATCCGGCAACATGGCTGCTCTGATCACATCCAAAGACATTCTAGGTCTATGTTATTTGGCTGGAATGCAGACACATCCTTAATCCCAAAAGGGGAAGGTAAAGTAGTTCTCATTCTTTTTTTTTTTTTTTAGATGAGTAGACAGATACAAAAGAGATATGACTTAAGTTCTCCTTAGCAGAAAATAGTTTGACTTATACATGTAGTTTGACTTCCACACTTCAGCACATAGACATACACACACACAAACAAAGAATAAAATCTTACACTCTTTTAAGGTTGACAGAAAATATTGTTAATAGCTGAGTTCTTATATAGCCTTTTTTTTTTCCAGTTATATAGTCCGAAGATGTTAAAAGAATCTGTTATGACTGAATTTTTTGGCAGCTGCTCTCATCTAAATATTTGAATATTTTATATACTATTCTGTAAGGACAAAGGGACAATTCAGAATTCCTGTTTCAAGTTCTTTCTGTCTGTTGAGTACTTTGACAGGTAAATGCAGCCTTAAGTTTTTAGAATTAATTAACCAATTGAAATCTTTCTCCTTGCCTGCATTCACTAGACTTACTTAAAAAAAATTAGGATCACCCCCCCAACTTGGTGTTTTGTTTTTTAAATGTCAGCGGTTCATCAGAGTCACCTGTTATGTCCATCTGAGGTGGTCAGATAGATACCTTTGCCAGTTTCTTGCTTCAGTAAATATAGGTTTCTTCTTAGCTCTGGCAAGTCTGAGAGGAAGCTCGGGCAGAAAACTCCTGACTTTTTCCCCCCTCTAAGTAGTTTTAATAAGCTTTTATTTTCAAAGAAATAGGGGAGATTTCCAGAAACAAAAGCTTCAGTTTTTGCATTACTCATTTATATACTAAGTGCGGGTGGGGGTGGGGTGAGTTAGAGGCAGAGGAGGCATTTTGGTACTTTGGAGGAAGCAGGCCATGTTACTCCTCTCTAGAGGCTCTGGGTCTTCATTTTGGAAGGGCTCAGGTTTAATATGGCACAGCTGTTGAACTCTGCCCTTCAGAGGGTTAGGAAGAAAGTGTCTTATTCTTTATAGTGGAAATGTGCTTTTTTAGGGAGGTGATCTTTGTCCGGGTGAAATTTTTGAGCAAGTTCCTTGCTTCTCTAGAGTTCTTTTGTTTCAGTGGTCTCCTAGAATTGTTTCTTCTGAGGGGAGCCTTCTCTGCAGTGCAGATCTGATTGCTTTTGTAGTGTGTTTTGCTGTCTCCTTAACAAGCCAGGTGAAGAATTATTTCTTTGTGTTTTCTAGGGCTCAAAAGTATATTCCTTGCTTTATTTTGCCACTTCATACACAAGTAAAAGGTCCTTGCTTGACAAAAGATCCGTTCTAGATGACTGTTCAGCAAGCCATATGCTTCTCCTAAAAGTGTCACTCTGTCTTGATGAGCTTTAAAGTAAATGCAGATGTTTTGAGTCTTCTGTAGACCACCACTCATTGAATGGAAAGAGCAAAGCTTTTCAAGGGATTTCTTCATTATACATAAAGGTAGTTGGGTAAAATTTATACCTTTTGTTTTAAAGTTTGAAATTCATTTTAATATCCTTATTACACATACATTTTTGAGAAATAAAATAGACCTCATAATATAGCATTGATTAAGATCTTATATTTATTGGACCTTTTAAAAATATGAAGCTTAAAATATTTTGTGGTAATTACTTTTGGGTAGTGAGAAAAGTGTTAGTTTTTAATTGAAAGAGTGGCTTCTACTGTCCTAGGTTAACTTTAGAAGTGTAGTATAGTACAGAAAATTCTTGTCGGGTTGTCAGCGCCCGCCCTTTACTTGATGTAAGAGCCTCTGGAGCCTCTGCTCAGGGTTGGAGTGTCTGGAGCTCTAGAAAGCGGTTTTCTTCACATGACAAAGTGCCCTCTAGAAATACCAAGGGGGAAAGGCCTGTTGTGGTAAGTGCTTTAAGCTCACGATGTGCTTCCTGTTTCCAGGGACCTAGGATGGAGCAGAGTAGCATGGCAGCAGAAGGGTGTGGTCACCTCGTGGCAGGGAGGACTCTCAAAGACAGGAAGGGGCCCTACCTAGATCCAGTCCTGAGGCCATCTGCCTCTTCTAGCTACACCCTGCCTCCCAAGTTTCCAGCACTTTCCAAAATAGTGCCATTAGCTGGAAACCAAGCCCTGAAGACATGGAGAGTGTGGGAGACATTTCACAGTCAAACCGTAACACACACTGTTCTTTTACACTCGTTGATGAGTGCTGTTTCTCTTTGTGCTCCACAGTCTTTGCCCTGTGGACTCAACATTCCTACCCATAACGAGGCTAAGAGTCCTCAGCGTGTTTATTCTGTTAAACTGGCCAGATTTCTTAATGCTTTCGTGTCTCTGTGCTCCTTACAATGCTGCCGTGGTTAATTTTGACTGTCAGCTTGGTTGGATTAAGAATGCCTAGTTGAGTAGTGAAGCACACTCTTGGATGTGTGCGAAGGTCCTGGGTGATTAGGACATACAGACTCTGCTGTGAGGAATGGGCTTATCCTTAGGTGGATTCATATTATTATGTACAGTTAGGACGTGAGGAAAAGAAGGAAGCATGGTCTGTAGAGGAAGTCAGTTATTTTCAGGAGTCCTCGAGTCTGCATCTTCCTCGTTCCTGTCTCTACTGTCCCTTTCTCTGCTCCCTGGAGCACCATGAATGAAGTGAACAGTTTTTATGCTGCATATTTTGCCCAGCCTCATGGGGCCACATGACTTGATTAATAACTTTGAAACTGGCTCAAAACAAAAATTTTGCCTTTTAGCCTCTTCTCAGGCAATTTAGTCACAGCTGTGCAAAAGTAATGACAGTAGATGTTTTCTGTGCCTGTGTTTGAATTATGTTTTATAGTTTTGATTAAATTTGTCAGAGGTTATGGTTCAGTGAGTGTATCCCCCCCCCCCCCCCACTTTCTCTCTAAGAAAACAGGTGTATTTTGTAGCAGTACACTGCAAAGGTCAGCGGCTGAGCGATGATAGTCAGAGTGCTACCTGCAGGCTCACTCCCTTTTATTTCTTTTTAGATTTGTAGTTATTTTATGTGTAAGAAGTGTTTTGGCTTCATGTATGCATGTGCACCACATTCATACTTGGTGCCCATGGAGGCCGGAAAAGGGAGTTGTGGGTCAGCTGCCTTGTGGGTGCTGGGAACGGAACCTGAGTCCTCTGCAAGAGGAACAAATGTTCTTCAGCGCTGAACTAACTCCAGCCCATTCCTTTTATTTCTGAACAGTACCTTCCACAAAATAAAAGTTCTTGCAAGTTTACTAGGCTTTCTCCCTCTGTTGGCTAGTCTTCTGTCAACATGACACACAAACTGGCGTTCTCTGATTGGACAGAACCTTGATTGAGACAATGCCTCCATGAGATGCAGCTGTGAGGCATTTATTAGTGATTAATAGAGGAGGGCCCAGCCCATTGTGGGTGAGGCCATCACTGGGCTGGTGCTCCTGGGTTCTGTAAGAAAGGAGGCTGAGCAAGCCGCATAGAGCACCCTCCATGGCCGCTGCCTCAGCTCCTGCCTCCAGGATCCCGCCCTGTTTGAGCTCCTGCCCGGACTTCATTTAGTGGTGAACAGTGCTGTGGACGTGTGAGCTGACTAAACCCTTTCCTCCCCAGCTCGCATTCTGGTCATGGCCATGGAACCTCTAACTAGCATACCTGTAATGCCAGCACTGGGGGAGCCAGAGGCAGGCAGATCTCCGTGAGGCCAGCCCTGCCTACAAAGGGAGTCAGCCCAGGCTACACAGAGAAACCCTGTCTCAAAAAACAAACACAGAACAAAAAGAAACCCTGACTAGGACACTCCCTTGTGTAGATTGTGTGTCTGCTGCATCTGAGAGCTCCATTCTTACTCACTGGTCCCTTTTCTATATTTTTAGTTTTGAAGTTTTGTGTTTTACTTTTAGTGGGAATACGTTCAGGACCTTTGCATGCCAGAGGCGCCTACTGATTACCTATCCAGCCTAGTTTCCTTTCTTTGACCCCTCTCTGGTTAGATTTATATGAAGATGATGCTAAAAGAAAAAGAGCTAGGAATTGTTTCTCTTGCTCTTTTCTTTTGAATTATTGTAATTTTTATTTCACAAATTTATATATGCTGTATTTTATTTTCTTTAAAATGCCTTTTAACTTTTTTGAGTGTTTCATACCTGAATACTAAACTTACATCCTTCCCATCTCTCTCTCTAAACCATCTTATTTCCCCCGAGACTTGCTTTTTTGATCCAAGGATTACTTAATGCAAACTCCTGTGGGACTAAGGATGATGCTCACTGGTGGAGGATTGTCTGCCAGGTGTAGGAGCCCCTGTCCTCTACCACCGGCACTGCAAAGCAAATCAGTAAAGTAGAAATGCTCACTTGACTTCTAAATACTGTTATTCTCGGAGAATCCAGCTCCCTAGAGCTTCCTTTTTCAGTGTCTGCCCTGACGTTGTAGTCTGCTCCTACAGGTGTGCTGGAATCAGCCAGAAGTGAAGGGACCTAGAACAGATAGCAGGCTAGAAGCAGTGGGTGTTGCGTGAGGGCACCCCCTTACAACCATCACTGTGGGGACTGGAGATAGAGAGCTTCATGGTTTTGCTCTTACAAATATCCATTCTTCCCCTCCACTGGGTTTTGGAATTACCTGATTGGTGCTAGGTATATATGAAAGAGAAAGAAGGCATCTACTATCTCTGGGCATTACTTTCTTTTTTGTTCCTTGAGACAAATTACTACAGGAGTTGTCAGCTGTGTTAAGCACAGGCTTGGAACATTGGGGGGTGGGCAGGAGGCGGGTAAGGTAGACGCACAGCTGGTTAAATAATGCTCCCAGGTCTGGCACTGCTTTCCCTGTTCTGCCTGCTCTATGCATCCTGTCCAGATTACTGCTGCTGCTACTACTACATTCAGTGGGAGAGACAAGTGAAGTGTGTTTACAAGATGTTGCCTAGGACCAGCCATCCTAGGATGAATTATCGTAAAAGCTTGCATCTCTGAATGGACTTAAATGACCCAAATTGACTTGAAAAGTCTTCATATCTGCAGAGTCCTAGCCAGTTGTTTCTCAACTCTAGTGGGCAGATAGGAGAACTTCACATGCCAGATTCTGGGAAACAAAGCACAGAAAATATTTCAGAGTATACACTGAGCTCTTCCTGTAGCTGGAGTTAAAGGCAGTTGTGAGCCACCTGACCTGGCTGCTGGTGAGTGAACCTGGGTCCTAGGCAGAGCAGTCAGAGCTCTTAACCACTGAGCCATCTCTCTGGCCTTACTTTTTTTTTTTTTTTAACCTTTAAAAGACATACTGCCAATGCTGGCTTTGAATTCCTCATCTCTCTGTCTCTACCTACCCAGTTCTGGGATTAAAGTTGTGTGCCACAATATCCAGCTGTTTGTAGGTTTTTAAAGTAAAATTTTACTGGTTTGTGCTTGTATAAATGCTGGCGTGCACTTGGCCAGAGAATTCATACAGTGGTCGGAAGACAGTGTTCAGAAGTCCGTTCTCTTCCTGCGCCTCACTGAGGCATGCAGAGCAGATTTCTGCTGCTGTGTTTCGTACCCCAGGCTAGCTTGCCTTCTAGCGCCTAGGACATTCCTGTCTCCCCTCCACCTTTGCCACAGGAGTGCTGGGATTAGAGATGTATGCCGCTCCTTGTGTGGTTTTTATTTGTGTGTGTTTTGAGTTTTTGCTCACTTGCGTGTGTTTTGAGCCAGTGTCTCAGTTTACTGCCCCGGCTGGCTTGGCACTCCCTGACGTTTGCCTGCTTCCTCCTCCCAAGTGGTGGAGTTAAAGGCGTACACCATCCACCATACTAGACTTCCAAATGTGTGGTTTTGTTTTAAGACAAGCTCTGACAAAGTTTATTAAAGAACAGCTCCGATGGTTTACTTTTCACCAGTCTGTTGTGGTGTGCTTCTAATGAGATCAGAATCACCTGGGACGATGAGAGCCAGTATGTATACTCAGTAGGATTTTGCAAATGCTGAGCCCCATTTGATATCATTGCCATTATAGGGATGGACAGCAGCTGGGCCAGCCTCTCATAGTGTTCCGTTTGGACTCCCTTACAGCTGGCCGTGTTGTTGGCGTGGGTAACCAATTTCGCTTTACCCTGGCTGATCATCTTCAAAGTTGGCTTCATACCAGGATATATTTTTCAGTTTTCATAGCAAGTTGATTGACTGCAGAGAGTTTTTCACCTTCTTTGTGGCCGCTGTCTTCCTGCTTTAGGCATAGAACAGCCTCCAGCCAACAGCAGCTGCCAGGATGGCTAAGGAAAAAGGGAAGCCAGATGTGTTTTTTTTACGTTGGATTTTGGGAATTGAACTCAGGTCATCAGACTTGTACAGGAAGACAGTTTTAATGCTGAGCCATCTCTTTGGCCCCAGCTATGTCTTAAAAATGGTTTAAAATTTATATATAAATACATAAATGTTAGGAAATATAATAGCAAATGAATTCTTACAGACTCACTGTCCAATTAAGGACTAGAAAATTTGAGTTGTCAAGATGACTGAGCAGGTAAACACACCTGTGGCCCAAGCCTGACAGCCTGAGACTGGTCTCTAGAACCTCCCCTCCCCTCTGCCTACTGCATGTCCCAGCGTCCAGCATAGGCTGCTTATTCCTGTCTGAGGGGTTGATGGTTGGGTCTTCTTATTTTGAAGTTTTTGCAAAACCTTTTAAGAAGTATTTGTATATACATGAGATATCTTGGGGATAGGACCCAGTCTAACACAAAACTCACTTGTTTCTTACACACATAACCACTGTAGTGTAGGATTTTCCGTTCATGATCTCATGCTAGTATCCAAATAGTTTGAAAAATGTGGGAGCATTTTGAGTTTGCGATGACTGGAACAGGGATTCCCTGTGCTCCCCTAGCCTCACCCCGACGCGCTGTTTACTTGTCCACATCCCTCTAGTCTTAAGGTCACTGATAACTGAAGGTGTTTGCTTACTACCTGTGTGTTTGCAGAGTATACTGTGGGGGTCACTATATTATGGAATAGTGTAGAAATTTAAAAAATACTGTCTTTCCAATAAGCAGGATGGCATTTTGGGTATTCTTTTTTTTTCTTTCTTTCTTTCTTTCGTTCTTTCTTTTTTTAAATTATCTTACATCATTGTATTTGTTTACGTATGTATGTATTTATTTATTTTAATATATATTATTAATTTATTCATATTACATCTCAATTGTTATCCCATCCCTTGTATCCTCCCATTCCTCCCTCCCTCCCATTTTCCCCCTACTCCCCTCCCCTATGACTGTGACTGAGGGGGACTTCCTCCCCCTGTATATGCTCATAGGGTATCAAGTCTCTTCTTGGTAGCCTGCTATCCTTCCTCTGAGTGCCACCATGTCTCCCCATCAAGGGGACGTGGTCAAATATGGGGTACCAGAGTTCGTGTGAAAGTCAGTCTACTCTCCACTCAACTGTGGAGAATGTCCTGTCCATTGGCTAGATTTGAGTAGGGGTTCGAAGTTTAGGGCATGTATTGTCCTTGGCTGATGCCATAGTTTGAGCAGGACCCCTGGGCCCAGATCCTCCCGTCATAATGTTCTTCTTATAGGTTTCTGGGACCCTCTGGATCCTTCTGTTTCCCCCTTCTCTCATGCTTCTCTCACCTGGAGTCCTAATAGGATGTCCTCCCCTCTGTCCCACTTTCTTGATAAGTGAAGACTTTCATGGGACATGCCCCTTGGGCTAGTGTCCAGATATAAGTGAGTATATACCATTTGACTCTTTCTGCTTCTAGGTTAACTCACTCATTATGATCATTTCTAGTTCAATCCATTTGTCCACAAATATTGAGAATTCCTTGTTTTTAATAGCTGAGTAGTATTCCATCATGTAAATGTACCACAGTTTCTTTATCCATTCTTCTACTGAGGGACACTTAGGCTGTTTCCATGTTCTGGCTATTATGAATAAGGCTGCTATGAACATGGTTGAGCAAATGTACTTGTTGTGTGCTGGAGCATCTTCTGGGTATATTATATTCCAAGGAGTGGAATAGCTGGGTCTTGAGGAAGGCTTATTCCCAGTTTCTGAGATAGCGCCAGATAGATTTTCAAAATGGCTGTACTAGTTTGCATCCCCACCAGCATTTATTTTATCTCATTTGCTATGCTTTTTACCTGCATATCTGTATGTATACTACATGTGTGCATGGTGTCCACAGAAGTAGGAAGAAAGCATCACGGTCCCTGGGATTTGAGTTATGGATGGTTGTGAGTTACATGTAGGTGTTGAGAATCGAACTTGCTCCTCTTCAAGAGCAACAAGTGCCGAGCCATGCCTCTGACCGGATTTTAAACATAATAATTATGAATAGTATTGTGGATTGCTGAAAATGATAAAGTGTTAAGTTTAATAGTCTACCTTGGCTTTTCTATACTTTTGAATAGAGATACTGCAGATTTTACCTTTTCTGTTTTTGAAGACATGCTATGCTTTGCTCTGTAGTGCTGGCTGGTCACCATGTAGCTCAGCCTGACCTTGCATTTTCTCTGATCCTCCTGCCTTTGCCTCCCAAGTGCTGGGTTATAGGTATTTGCTACTACTCCCAGTAATTGTAACTGATGATAGTATTTACTAACATGCATTAAGTAGAAAATCTGTTAGAAAGCTTTTTGTGTGATTTAGATTTTTTTTTTTTACAACATTGTACTAGATTGCATGAAAGTAAAAATGTATTCATTCCCAGTAGGGAACTAGGTTTTTTGTTTTTTTGTTTTTGTTTTTTAAAGATCAATAGCTGTGTTATGTAGACTTTGGAACAGCAGACTACAGAACAAGATTTGTATACAACTACAGGATAAAATTTTGAGGTCAAACATAAATTCTTTTAGATGACTATTATAGAAACAAATTATTTTTCCTATATTAATCAATACAGCAAGCTATTAAGGCAGTAGTTTCCTTTAACCAGTTAATTCCTCAATGACTGACACAGAGAGACTGAATTATTTTCAAGCCATAAACACTATGCTGGGCAGATTCTGAACGACTCTAATCCTAGTACTTTTAAAACCCACATAAAAACCAATCACTTGCCAATCTGATGGCTCCCGGGGTGGCTTCTGCTCCACAGTCTGTTCCTACAGCCACCTGGCCAGCTCTCCTCACCAGGAAGTCCCTCCTTCTATTTCCTGTCCTGGCAACCAGCTCTTTATTGACAGCTCTGACATCCACACAAGACATTCCTCCACAGATTACTTTAAGCAGGCCACATAATGTCATCCAGCTGAATTTGTTCATTTGCATTTATTTTCACTATACAACTGGTTGAAAAGTAAAATACCCTTGAGCTTAAGGTATATGTGAATTGCATAGATACTGTTAAATTTTACTCTACTAATTTATTAGAATTTGAGAAGAAGTAGAGTAAAAAAAAGTATCAGTGAACATACCTGGGAAGACCAAAATTTATAGCTATTCATTTACAATTTTAGCTAAAATTTGATACTATGTGTACATTAAAAAATTGTGTTGAGTGTTGTCATTATCTATGTGGCCATTTCCCTTGTAATAGGTGTGTGGTCCAAGGAGACATGATGCTCAGGGTCTATAAACTGTCCTAGTCTTGGGCACTGGATGCACAGTGAAAACAGAAGTACCTGACAGGGTAGTTTTGTTGAGCAAGTTTTTCCTGACAGTCTCACTGCATCCTATATAGCACCTATGCTGCAGTGTCTGTACTCCCGTTTGTGCGTAGAAAGTGCCTTGTATGTGTCTGTAATGTAGAAAATGAGTATGAGCATTCAAGCCCATGATAATGGACAATTTTTAAATTCATTAACTATAAAAAGTTACAGACTAGCTATTGGGTCTAGCATTTTACATAAGACATTGTCGATGTTTCAATAAATTGTTGGATAAGTTGAGTAGGAATTACCATCTCAACATATATTTTTAAAAAAACAGAGTCTTGTTAATAAGTAGCCACAGCTGGCTGGAAATCGTTTTGCCTCAGTCTCTCATGTGCTCAGATTACTCGCAGGTCAACTGTGCCTGTCCTTTGGTGTTTATGATCTGCAAAGGGCAACAAGACTTTTGATAAATAGATGCATTGTCTTATATTTTAGTATTAACTTGCCAGATCTTTAAAATTTCTCTTGAAAACCTATTATTTGTCTCACTTTGGTCATTTTATCTTTTTGGTTTTGTTTTGGTGTTAGGATTTAACACAAGGCCTCATACGTGCTAAGCATGACTTCTAACACTGAACTACACACTCCTAATGCCAGTGTATTTTGTCATGTGGATATTTGTCAACATGACTAAAGTTACTTTAAAGTTATAAAACAGCTTCTTAAGGTGAATATATTTTTATTTATTTGTTTATTTTTTATTTTTAAGGTGAATATATTTTTAAATGATCGACTATTATGAAAAAAATCAATGGAAAAAGTACTGTTGTTATATCTCATTTTCTTGATAAGAATGAATATGTGGTGGTGGCACACGCTTTTAATCTCAGCACTCAGGAGACAGGCAGGTGGAGTTCAAGGCCAGCCTGGTCTACAGAGCGAGGTCCAGGACAGCCAGGGCGAGGTCCAGGGCAGCCAGGGCTACACAGGGAAACCCTGTCTGAAAACAAAAAAATAACAACAAAGAATGGATTTATGAACAAAATCAAGTTGCATATACAGCCCTGACAGTGCTTCTTATTAGAGTTAAGGGGCCTACTGAGGAAGTCAGTGGAAGTTCTCGTGACTCCGTTCACGTCTGTCGGTTTGTAGTTTTATGGACTGCATTTGGTGGCTCTTACTGTGACGACTGAGTATTCCTTAAACGGCCTGCACGCCTGTAAAGCTGTACATTGAATAACAAGAGGTGAATTTCTCCATTACACTAACCGCTGTGAAGCTTTGTGTGTTTGGATTGTAACTTATTTTTATCTGTCCATTGGGTCCTTATGCATATATAGGTTTTGTTGTCTTACATTGTTGAAGCCATAAAGTCTAGATTACTTTGTGTACTTTTTTTTTTTTTTTTTTTTTTTTTTGGTTTTTCGAGACAAGGTTTCTCTGTGTAGCCTTGCCTGTCCTGGACTAACTTTGTAGACCAGGCTGGCCTCGAACTCACAGCGATCCGCCTGCCTCTGCCTCCCGAGTGCTGGGATTAAAGGCGTGCGCCACCACTGCCCGGCACTTTGTGTACTTTTTATTTTAAGATTTGTTGAACTTTAAACTGAAACACACTATAGGCCCATCACGTTTATAGACATCTATTATTTTTTTAACCTTTAAAAATGTTATTTTATTATAATTTATTCAGATTACATCCCAATTGTTATCCCTTCACTTATACCTTCCCTTTTCCCGCTCCCTCCCTCTTCCGCCCTATTCCCCTTCTCGAGATCTCATACAGAAGGGGACCTCCTCCCCCACCACATGACCATAGCCTATCAGGGCTCACCCGGTAGCCTGTGTACCTGCTGGGCCTCCCCATCAAGGGGCAGTGATCAAATTGGGTGCACTTAGTAGGCATCCATTATTAAACTACACTGTATTGCAAATACAGCTACTTTGCTGAGTAGTGTAGAGTATTTTCAATGTTTATTGCCTTTAGTTGTGTAATTGGTTGTTTTTTTTTTTCAATATGAACTTCAAAAAATAGGAACCTATGACTTAGAGTTGGCATGAACTTTAGGGATTAGGCTAATAAAAACAATTAAAACTCTCTAAGTGGAAATTCCTTTTTAAATCTAGCAGTGAACTGTTTTAATAATTATTACGTATAGTTTTCCTTAGAGTATGTCAAGAATTGCTCTACCTTCTTGTTATCTATGTCTCGTTTAGCCTCGTGGCTCAGTGAGCTCTGCGGTTTAGGAAAAGCAGACCGTGTAGTAGCACTCTTGCTAAGTTGTAAAATGCTATTTAGTGATACCTAGGTAGCTTTTCTAGCCAACTATATTTATTTCAGGTATTAATCATTTCAGTGAGAAAGATATTTTGGTGTCTTTCAATGAATACTATTTGAAGTTCATAGCCATAGTTATTTCTGAAGAGGGTAAATATCTATTGAGTATAGTTTAAAATTAACTTGTATCAAATGGTGCTATTTGTACTGGACAGTTATTTCTTATGCAACAGTACCAGGTACCAACCACTAAATAAGGACTTTATTAATATAGATTCACTTAATTCTCACAGTATCTATATGCCAGTGCAGCCAGTGGTGTGTTCAGCGTAATGCTTTGAGTGACTAGCACAGGGCTGCACACTGTGTGACAGGTTTTGTGCAGTTCCCTCAGATCGCTGTCCCATCAGCTCTACACTGTGTGACAGGTTTTGTGCGGTTCCCTCAGATCGCTGTCCCATCAGCTCTACACTGTGTGACAGGTTTTGTGCGGTTCCCTCAGATCGCTGTCCCATCAGCTCTACACTGTGTGACAGGTTTTGTGCGGTTCCCTCAGATCGCTGTCCCATCAGCTCTACACTGTGTGACAGGTTTTGTGCGATTCCCTCAGATCGCTGTCCCATCAGCTCTACACTGTGTGACAGGTTTTGTGCGGTTCCCTCAGATCGCTGTCCCATCAGCTGCACACTGTGTGACAGGTTTTGTGCGGTTCCCTCAGATCGCTGTCCCATCAGCTGCACACTGTGTGACAGGTTTTGTGCGGTTCCCTCAGATCGCTGTCCCATCAGCTGCACACTGTGTGACAGGTTTTGTGCGGTTCCCTCAGATCGCTGTCCCATCAGCTCTACACTGTGTGACAGGTTTTGTGCGATTCCCTCAGATCGCTGTCCCATCAGCTCTACACTGTGTGACAGGTTTTGTGCGGTTCCCTCAGATCGCTGTCCCATCAGCTGCACACTGTGTGACAGGTTTTGTGCGGTTCCCTCAGATCGCTGTCCCATCAGCTGCACACTGTGTGACAGGTTTTGTGTGATTCCCTCAGATCGCTGTCCCATCAGCTCTACACTGTGTGACAGGTTTTGTGCGGTTCCCTCAGATCGCTGTCCCATCAGCTCTACACTGTGTGACAGGTTTTGTGCGGTTCCCTCAGATCGCTGTCCCATCAGCTCTACACTGTGTGACAGGTTTTGTGTGGTTCCCTCAGATCGCTGTCCCATCAGCTCTACACTGTGTGACAGGTTTTGTGCGGTTCCCTCAGATCGCTGTCCCATCAGCTCTACACTGTGTGACAGGTTTTGTGCGATTCCCTCAGATCGCTGTCCCATCAGCTCTAATTTACTGCTGCTGTTTCTGTCACTTAACTATCAAATTGCTGTTAGCGGTTTCTTTAAATAATTTTTTAAATAATTTATTTTTATTTTGTGTGCACTGGTATTATTACTGCATGCATGTCTATGTGAGGGTGTCAGATCTCCAGAAACAGGAGTTACAGACAGTCGTGCCCTGCCATGTGGGTGCTGGGAATTGAACTCAGGTCCTCTGGAGGAGTAGCTGGTACTCTTAACCGCTGAGCCATCTCTGTAGCCCCTGTTCCTTTAAATTCTTTAAAAAGTTTTTTTTTTTCTTCTAATGTGTATGTTTTGTGTGCTGGCATGCCTTATCCCCCTGGAGGCCAGAAGAGGTCATCCGGTCCCTTGGAGCAAGATAGAGTTGCAGATGGTTGTGAGCCACTTGCAGGTGCTGAGAATCGAACCTGAGCCCTCTGGCAAAGCAGTCAGTGCTCTTAATCACTGAGCCATCTCTCCAACCATGTTATGGGAGTCTTAACACTTGGAGTTTATTTCTACCTATTGAAGAAAAGAGATTGTTATTCTTTCCCATCTTTCTGGAGATGAGGCATATAATTTTAATTTTACTTTCAATTTTACTGCTCTTAAAATTTTAATACACAGAAAAAGTTTCAGTAAAATAAATCTACAAACACGATCTATATTTAAATTTAATAATGTTAATATTTTGCTGCTGTGTTTTCTTTCTTACTTCTTTCCTTTTTAAAGTTCTTTTGAGACAGGGCTTCTCTATTTCATCCTGAAACTCACTGTGTATTCCAGGTTGGCCTCAGACTCCTAGAGATGCACTTGTCTCTGCCTCGAGTGCTGGGATTAAAGGTGTGTGCCTCCACACCTGGCTCCTTCCTCGCTTTTTTATTTTGCTCATATATGCATATAGATGAGAAAAATATTTATAAAACTAGTGGTGGCAATACAGACCTGTAATCCTAGCTGTATGCAGGGTAAGGCATGAAGGGGGTAAGTTTGAGGCCAACCAGGCTACGTATCCACTTCGCAAAACTCTGTCAAGCCAACCAGCTCACCCATTCAACCCACATCCGCATAGATTCCTTTTGACCTGAAACATGTGACATAATTAGAAATGTCTTGGAACTCTATCTCTACTTAAATTTTAACCAACAAATTATAAAGCTGAGGTCATAGCTCACTTGGTACAGTGTTGGTACAGTGCTTGTTAGGACGCAGGTGGTCCTGGGTGTCCTCCCCAGGCACACTGCATAAAATTGGGTGTACACCTGCAGTCCCATGGAGTGGAGTGTGTAGAGGCAGAAGCATCAAAAAAAGAAAAGAAAAAGATGAATCAAGGAAGAGTTTTAAGGAAAGAGTGATACGGTTGAGTATAGTTACTGGGTTAACTGGGAGGACACTGTGGCAGAGATTAGAGACAAGAGGTGGGACTTAGGCTCTGAGCTGGCCCAGGGCAAAGGCCTGAGCATGGAGAAGAGCCAGGCGTTCGCTCATACTGTAGTTGTTGGAGGGAACGGAGGAAAGAAATTGTCCACATTTGTTGACGCAAAGTCTGGAGCATACTTGTTTTGTAGGGTTTTCTTTCCTCTTGGGCTAGCCCTGCTTTGTCCTAGAGGGAAAGAAAGGAGCATTTGTTTCTCTATAGCAGGCATTACATGCAATTACTTAACATGCTATTTAATTCTACCATAACTCGGTGAGCCATTATTAACCTTATTTTTATAGCAGAAGAAATTGAAGTTCAGACTTTGAAGTCAATTTTTCAAAATCATATTGCTGTTAAGCAGCAAATCTGGAATTCTAGCATGGACCTAACACCTTTTTTTTCCCCCCCAAGACAGGGTCTCTGTAGCCCTGGCTTTCCTTGAACTTCCTGTATACACCAGGCTAGCCTCGAACTCAGAGATCTGCCTGCCTCTGCCACTGTCAGGCAAGTCTGAATAATTATTAAGTTGTAGTCACTACATGATTGTTTTTGAGTTTGTTTCATGAAAAGGGAAATTAATGCTATATTAAACTTATATTTATTAACTTTAGTCATATAATCAAATTTTGCAAAATGGTTTGTTCAAGAATACCAGATATTGCTGATGGACACTTCATTTTTCATCTAAAGAGTAAATAAACAATAGTTACTGACAGGCTTAATCTTTGATGTAATAGTGTTGATAATGTAATATTACTCAAAAAGTTAATGTAGTATGTTCAAAAAGCACTTCTTACCTTTTCAGCATATTGGTTGTGGTTTAGCTGTTACATGCAAATAGCTTTGTGATATTTACACACAATCTCGATGGTTTTTGTTGCAGGCACAGAGATGTTCTAAACCAAAAACCATAACTGAAGCAAAAAAAAAAAAGCAGTAAGTGGGCATTACTTAGAGTTGCAGATAAATGCAGAGGCTGAGGTAGCGTGAATTTAGCAGGTGAGCTTGGCAAGATCTAACAGTAGCTGTAGTACTTTCGTGAAACAATCATTTAATGGCTTTTGAGCTTCGAACTCAAAATTATGCTGCCCTTAAGACCAAAATGTAGCTTTGTAAAATGTGACATCTTGATTCACTTGAAAATAGCAAACTCTCAAAATACCACATTGAACTTCACACAGTGAGTGCGTAGCAGATGCCGTACAGCTTGGGTTCTCACGTGGTGCTCGCTAGCGAGGTATTATCAGCGCACAGTTGCTTATCAAGCTGTATCTGTCAGGATCTATGACTTAAAATTAATAAAGGTTTGTTTCTTGTTCATGCTGTGCATCCCTTATGGAGCAGCTAGTAACTCTATTTTATATGCCCTCACCTGTGGACATACACTTACCACCTTTAATTACTGTGACAGTGGAAAAAGGTAAGGCATGAAACCGTATGGGCTTTCTATGTGTGTCCCAGCTCCGAATAATGACACGGAGACTTATATTTATTTGTGATATCTTTAGGCCTTAGCTCACTGCTGTTCCTGACTGGCTCTTACAACCTATGTTGAGTCTGTGTTCTGCCCCGTGGTTCTTAGTCCTGGCACCCTGTTTCCCGCCCCACCCCCACCCCCACATCCTGCTGGGGAATCCTCCTGCCTCTGTGCTGCAGGTCCTGCCTCCCTCTCTCGCCTCAGCTGTTGTCCACTCAGCTCTTTATTAACCAATCAGTGAGACAGGTGATGCTTAACAATACTAAAGTCCCTCCTGTTCTCAACTTTCTGGGTACAAAACCAGCATTGGAGTAATACAAGGACAATCTTTACACAATGCACAAAAGCATCACTCCAACAAAGGCAGGCATATACCGACTTAAAACTGGTGGATATTGTCACTTTCTGTTACAGTTCACTGGCAACATAAATCTCATGCCCACAGCTAACTTTGAAGAAGGTAAGGCAGTATAATCCCATCAGGTGCTTGGGAGAAATGTAATATTGCACAGCCCTAATGACTAAGCCTTATGAGGAATATATAGAATTATTTATGGTTGATTAATAGACTTTGGTAAAAGATGTTAAGTAGCTCTTGAAAAATACTACTTCAACTCCTAACCCCAAACCGCTAGGGCTCAAGCCTAGGGTGTGTTCCCTACCACTGAGCCGCAGCCTTAGAGCTGAGTTAAACAAGTCCCACCCACTGTCATGGGGCAGTACAATTAATTGGCCATTTTCTCAGTTGAGGTTCGCCTCTCTCAAATGACCCTAGTGTGTGTCAAGTTAACAACAGAACTAACCAGCACATCCTGAAAGGCTGTCAAGTCTTTGAGTTACAAGTTGTGAGCCCCAGGATTGTGAAACTTGAAACTAAAAGCAAGCCCTGTATCCCAAGGAAAGTTGATACCTGCAACAAATATTTAATAGTTCTAATGAAACGGATAGAGAATTAAGGACCAGTAGACTTCCTGAAGGCAGCGGCTATCCTGCGTTTGTGTGTCCCCAGCAAGCTGAAGACCGTGCTCTCATACTGAAGGAAGTCCTGTCTACCTCAGCTGTACACCCTAGACCAGTAGCTCAACACAAGCTGCTGCGAGTTCATCATTTAGAAAAAATGGTTTGTTTGACTTTTAAAAAGAGTGCCTTCAAAAGAGACTCCTCCAGCCCTTAGTGAATACTTTCTTGTTTAGTGATACAGACTTAAATTTTTCTAAAGTAAGTAAAAATTGGAAGGCAAGTCTAGAAGATAAGGGAGGTATTCATCTGCACAATAAAGAAATAATAAAGAACTCTTGAAAATAGTAACTTTTTACTATATGCTTCAACCAAAAGATGCTATATTCAGAACTGCATTAGCTTCCATTACAAAATAAATAAATAAATAAACAAATAAATAAAATCAGCAGCCTACAGCGCTGGTGAGATGGCACAGAGGTTAAGAGCACCTGCTGCTCTTGCAGAAGACTTAGGTTTGGTTGTCGGCTCCCACTTGGTGCCTAACAGCTGTCTGGCCACCTTAGCAGTCAGGTGTACACATAGACCTGTAGACAAATACTTACACACATAAAGTAAAAATAAATCTTAAAAAAAAAAAAAAATCAGCAACCTGGGATTCCCCACCATCCCCAAAGATGCTCAAGCCAAGTTACCATATACATGATGGGAAAGTTCTAGTTACAGTTGACACACAGAACTCTCGGTGTTCACCAAGATCCTGAAAAGCTATGGAAGGGCTACAGAGAAGACTCAGTGACTAAAGCGCTTGTCATCAAGCCTGAGGCCTGAGTTCAGATCCAGCCCTCTTATCACGTGCCTTAATCCCAGGCTGACGGGGGAGACAAGAGCTGAGGCAACACTTGACCCTCTCTGCCTGGCCATCTACGCACGCAGATAGGCTAGCACACCTGCACACATGAGCATGCCCTTCCCCAAACAAATGGAGCGTGCCAAAGCCTATATCCACCCTCATTGCCCTGCAGAATACCTTACTACAGCATGCAGCCTCCATGGAGAAGCTGGGGATTCCATTACTGAACAAGTCTGTATGATTATCGTAGCATCAAAGACTGTTCACATTGCTTGCTTCTGAAGGGAATGGTAAAATAGATGCTTTGTCTGGTATCTAAAAAGGCAAAAAGAACTTACAAAGATAATTTTCCTAAGGTACTTTACAATAAAGTTTAAAAATTTTTAAATTCTTCATGAAAGCCCAAACCGTAGTTTTTTCTGTGTTCAGGTAAAATATTCTGTAGTTACATGTTAGGTTCATTTGGGTCATAACATGTTAGCTCTAATATTTCTCTGTTTAGTTTTTGTCTGGATGATCTCTCCATTGGTGAGAGTGGTGTATTAAAGTCTTCAAATATTTTTAGTATTTTAAGAAAAGGGGAGAAAGAAATAGTTACCTATTTATGGTTATAAGGTTAAAAAATACTTTCAATTTTTTTGGCAAAGAAAGTTCATGAAATTTTACTTAACGTCTTAAATACAAATCTTTATCATTGCAGCATTTTGGGCATGCTTTACTACATTTATATCAGCTATGATATAAACATCTGTCTGTCTTTGTCACCTTAGCCTGTTTATTTCTAGTACCTCCCATGCCCACAAAAAGTTTCTTGTGAAGTCTTGCTCTCTCTATTTTTGAAGTATGTTTAGAATATTTTAAAATGTAAATACTTCTGTTTCATGTGCCTGTGAAAATAAATATATACAAATTATAGTGTTAATTTTGTTTCTGTTATGAATAAAACTTTTGTCTTATAATTATGAATTTGTTTTGATGCTGAACAGTGAGGTGGGTGACTTACACTGTGTAGCAGTTTCTTATCTGACTAGTAGAATCACTGACCCACCTAGGCCTACTTTCCCTTCTGTTTTTGCTCATTACAGTTTTTGTAAGTGTATTATGAGAATAATTGCTCTCACATATTTGTACTATTAAGTTATTAAGAAAGATTGAACATTAGCAACTATTTGTATGCAAAATGTGTTGAACACTGGTGCCAGCCTAAGGTCTGAAATATAGTGAGGGTGGCAATTGGTGGGACATATGGTCACAAAAAGCATGACCATATTTTGTGTTACACAGACACTAGAAGTTTCTAAAAAGTGTATAATTTTTTTTCAAAAGTGTGTAATTTTGGAAAATTTGCTACATGATGCAGTACAAATGAATAATTATTGTGAAGTTCAGCAGCTCAATCTGGACTTCTAAGATTTTGCAAAATGAGTGGTTAATGTATACAGACATAGTATTTCTACATGCATATGTGAAAAGACTTTCTCTAGGCAAAGTTACAAGTCTACAACTTTGAAAACCTCTAGTAAGACTTGCTGTTTATGAGGATAAACCAGGGCTCAACAGTTCTCACAAGCTATACTCTTTCTTTTTGACAGGGTGTGCAGCTCCGGCTGCCTTCGCATGGGCCGTTCTCTTTGCTCAGCTTTCCAAGTGCTGGGCTTTCAGAAGGGCACCCCCGAGGCTGGGCTCTGCTTTTCACTGTGATAAAATAATCATATACAAAGCGAACTATTTCAAGTATAAGTCATTATCATCCTATTTGTTGATGTTATTGTGACAAATGGCCACCATTGTCAACCCTGCCCTTGTCTGAGCTTTTCATAATCCCAGTGGAAACTCTGACCCATCATCCTCCATTTCTCTCCTTTTCTCAACCTTGCAGCTTCTGGTGGCCATTGGTCTATATCCTGTGTGCTTTGATGCTTCTGGAAACACACAGGTGTTGCCTTTGTAACTGCTCTGTTTCACTTTCCACAATGTCTTCATGGTTCATCAATTTTGTGTTATGTACCAGAATCAGCTTCCTTAGAGTAAGTGTTCTGCTGTGTTTTTATTTACCACATTGTGTTTATCCACTTAGCTGTCAATAGATTCTGGAATTGTTTCCACCTTTGGCCTTTTTGGTTTTTTTGAGCCAGGGTTTCTCTTTGCAGCCCTGGCTGTCCTGGAACTCACAGAGATCCCTCTGCCTCTGCCTCCCAAGCCCTGGGATTGAAGGCGTGCACCACCACCGCCCTCTGGAACTGCTGTCTGTGGTTAATGCTGCTGTAGTTGTAGAGTTGGTTGAATCCTTGCTCTCAGTGTCTTTGCTCATACACTCTGAGATAAAGTTGTTGGATACTGTAGTAACTTCATGTTAACGTTTTAAGGCAGGCTGCGCTGATTTCCTTAGTGCTGCAGGGAGCAAATTTCTCTACACCTTTGCTAGCTGTTGCTGCTTTCTGGTAATAGTAACTTCTGTGATGGGCATGAAGTAGGTTGGGTTTTTTGTTGTTGTTGTTTGTTTTTTTAATTTTTAGACAGTGTCTCACTATTTAGCATACCTGTTTGAGCATTCAATATGTATACCAGGCTTGTCTGAAACTCATTGTCTGCTTCTTCCTGTTGCATGCTGGGATTAAAGCTTGCTCTACCAGACACAGCTTTGACCACAGTATTTGAAAGATTTTTTTATTACTTTTTGGCACATTTTTGTGTAGACATTAAGCTTGTAGCTCAGACACACAGTGGTTCTTGTGTTAGCTTTGTAAGAAATGTCCATGCACACTTCCAAAGTGGCTACGCCATTTTTGCAGTCCAGTGAGGAATGGTCTTCTCATCCCTGCCAGCATCTAGTGTAATCAGGGTTATTGAAATTTAGTTGTGTTTGGTTTTGTGTTGGTTTTTGAGAAAGGCAATTCCTGCATAACCCTGGCTGGCCTGGAACTCACTGTGTAGAGCAGGCTGGTGAGATTGAGCTATTCTAGTAGGTCTACTGTTTCATCTATCTCCCTGTTTTAATTTTAATTGGTGATTTCCAAATGACACATGATGTGGACCGCCTTTTCGTACAGGCTGACTATCATCGGGTTGCTGCTATTGTATTGCCTGAGACTACAGGACCCTACTATGTAGTCCTGGTCGGTCAGCAGGTCGGGCATGCTTGAACACATAGCAGTCTTCCTGCCTCTGCCTCCCAGGATCTGGGCATCTGAACATGCACGGCTCTGCTCCACTGTGTATTTGCTTTGATAGGTGTCTCATAACATCTTGCGCTCACTTTTTAACTAGGCTGTTTCCTAGTGAGATTTATGAGACACATCTGTATGATTGTGCATTTTTTTAAATCAAGAGAGATGTTTTGCAAATACAGTCTCTCATTCTGTAGCTTTGATTTAAAAAACAGTAAATTCTATAGAACATAAGCTTTAATTTTAATAAAATACAATGAAATTCCCATATGTATATGTCATGAGTCATTTTTGGTAGTTACCACCTCAGTGCCAACCACAAGAACACCTAGAATCTTGCTAGTTTTGTGTCCTAATATTAGTCCTCTGGTCTGTTTCGGATAATTTTGGTGGAAGGTTTAAGGTCACCATATGACATGTAGGGAGAAGGCTCAGTAGGTACAGAGCTTGCGGAGTTCAAATCCCCAGAACTCACATTTAAAAAGGCCAGCTGGGACAGGCGAGCCTGTAACTGCGGTGCTGCGGAGGCACAGACAGAGGATCCCCGAGGCCGCTGGCCTGCTAGTCCCGCCGGTGTGTGAACTTCCGTTTCAGTGACATGCCTTTCTCAAAGACTGAAGTGGAGAGTAAGAGAGAATACCCAGTGCCCACCTCTGCCCACCTCTGCCCACCTCTGCCCACCTCTGCCCTCACATGCCTGTGTAGACCTGACAGACAGACAGACAGACAGACATGACATTAAGATGACTATATAGATTTTACTTTTTATCTTATTCCATTGCCTTTGCTTCTTTCCCAAAGGTCAGTTGACTACATTTAAATAGTTTATTCCTAGGGTGTTTATCTTTTGTGTGTCCATTGCCACATGCAGACAAGTCTTAAGTTTCACAATCAGAAAGCATCAGTTTTCTGACTTTAATTTTCTTTTCACATTGTATTGCAGTTTGGATCTTTTGTCTTTGAATATGAACATTAGAACTGGCTTACTAATGTCCAAACAGTGACTTACTGGGATTTTGATAGGGGTTGTTTTAATCTATAGGATAATTTGGGAAGAAATGATATTTTTAACAATACCAAGTACCTCTGTTTGTGACTATGGAACAATTCTTCAGTATTGAGATATTTTATGATTGCCTTCAGTAGAGGTTTGCTTATGCAGATCTTGCACACAGTTTGTTTATTTATTTATAGTTGTCTGTCACTTAACTGTGGGAATAAATTCTGAGAAATTCATTGGTGATTTCTTCATTGGCCAAACATCACAGAGTGGTGAACCGAGACACCCGTGACACTACTGGAGACTGTGATGCTATGGAAACCCCCATATTTGTTGATGAAATGCTACTTTATGGCATGACTATATTGTTGTGTTGACATATGTACAGTTGTGTTCTTAATATCACGTTTTGTTTGCTTATTGATGGTAGCTGGGAAAGCAGTTGACTTTGGTATATTAATATTGTATTGTGTAACCGTCAACTACTTTCAAGAGACTTTCCAGTGATTCATGTGTTTGGGCTCAGATAGACTATGATGTCATTGGCAAACAAAAACCATTTTATTCTTGTCTAATATGCTTAGTTTTCTTTTCTGTTTTTTTCTTTTCTTTCTTTTTTTATGCAGCACTGGCTGGCCTGGGACTCCTTATGTAGACCAGGCTAGCCTCGGTCTGCCTGCCTCTACTTCCCAAGTGCTGTGATTAAAGGTGTGTGCCACCAGGCGCAGTGGTCTTCATTTCCTGTACTTACTGCATTAACTTGAGCTTTTTTTTCTGATCTCAGAGGGAAAACTTATAGTCACTTACCCATTAGGAGTGATCTTTATTGTAGTGCTTTTTGTGTATGTTGTGTTAAATGATGTGCCAGAAAAAAGCCATGACTTTGTTACAGATTATACAAAGGGTAGCATGTACTGATCTTACAGAGGACCTGACTTTGATTCCCAGCACCTATGTTGAGTAGTTCAAAAGTGCTTATAACTCCTGCTCCAGGGTAACCCTTGAGGGGTCACCTGTACACACATGCACAGACCCACACAGACACACATAACTAAAATATTAAAGCGCAAGATGTTTTAAAATTTTTTAAATATTTTTTCATGTGTGTGAGTGTTTGGCCTTTGTACATGTATGTGTACCACTGTATGCAGTGCCAGAAGAGGGCAGCAGATCCCATTAAACTGGAGTTACAGCAGATTGCAAACTGATAAGGGTTCTGGGAACTGAACCCAGGTCTTCTGCAAGAGCAACATGTGCTCTTAGCCACTGAGACATCTTCTCTCGTCCCTACAAAAGCTTTCTTTAAAGAAGATTCTACAGCCAGGCATGGTTGCACACTCCTGTAATCCCAACACTCGGGAGGCAGAGGCAGGTGGATCTCTGTGAATTCAAGGCCAGCCTCGTCTACAAAGTGAGTCCAAGACAGCCAAGACTAGACAGAGAAACCCTGCCTTGAAACTTGCACCCAACCCCCCAAAAAAGAAAAAACTACCCCCAACCCCAAACCAACCAACCAACCAACCCCCAAAACAAAAACCAAACTTCAGTGCAGGAAAGAAAGTTGAAGGTCTGGAAGTAAATTATCCCGGGTTGTCTTTTGTCTCTTCAGTAGCCATTCACTGCCACGCTATGTCGTGTCTCACTTGTGTTCTTGTGACTGTGAGGTAGAACCCTGTGGACTGTATTAACAGGCCACTGCTTCTACCAGTCCCGAAGCTGGCAATGTTACCAGGTAGCATCAGAAGCCCATAGTGGAGATTTCCTCACTTTGTTTGCACCCGCCTACCTGATGCTTCCATCAGTGTATTTGAAAAATTCCTTGATTCATAGCTTTCTGTTGTTTGGTAACTACAAAAGTGTGATGAGCGATTTCATGTTGGAACTTGTTGTTGAGGCCAACATGAATAAAGGATACCCTCTCCTGTATGTGTGTGTGTGTGTACACGTGTGTGTGTGTGTGTGTACATGTGTCTGTGTGAGTGTGTGTACACATGTGTGCATGCACATGTCTACGTGTGTGTGCATTTGTGTGTATACCATGCGTACACTTGGCATGCCTTAGAGCAGAAGAAGATGTCAGATCCCCTGGAACTAAGTGAGTGTTCAGAAGCAAAGCTGAGTACCCTGGAGGAACGGGAAGTGCTCTTCACTACTGTGCCATTGCTCCACCCTGCACCCCTTCCCTTCCCTTCTTTACAAGTCAGGGTTAGATAGCTCGCAGTTTCTCTAGTTTCCCATGGTGGATGCTTAGATTTTCCAATTTAGACCTGTGATTTCTTTGTGTTGTATTATATATGATTAGTTCCCATCACAGGTTTTCTCTGCTCATAGGAATAGGACAGGGGGTGACTATGAGCAGGAAATATTTGCATTTTATTGATTTGATCAGTTGATGTTTTGTGTTAGTATTAAATACTCAACAATAGAAATTACTGTAATGAGTCTCAATTATCAGGTAAATTAGGTTTTTGTTTTGTTTTGTTTGAGACAGGGTTTCTCTGTGTAGCCTTGGCTGTCCTGGACCCACTTTTAGACCAGGCTGACCTCGAACTCACAGAGATCTGCCTGCCTCTGCCTCCCCAAGTGCTGGGATTGCAGGGTAAATTAGGTTTTGATAAAGAAATGACAAGTGAATGATTTTCACTGTTTTTTTCTTGAACTTAAAGAATGTGTAGGATCTTTGTTTTTACTTTTATTTTAATTTATGTATTTCCCCAGGCAGACAGACAGACAGACAGACAGACAGACAGACACACACACACACACACACACACACACACACACACACACACACACACGTGCGCACACACACATACACAACCTAAGGTAGATAAATGAAGGTCAGAGGACAGCTTGTGAGAATAGGTTCTCTCCACTGTGTGGGTCCCAGGAATTGAACATCTTTATCTATTGAGCCATTTTGTTGTCCCCTTTAGCCCTGTTATCCTTAATTTTATTGCTAGAGAATACAGTATGCTGGTGATAAGTTAAATTTTCTCTATTGATTCAAATTCTTGAGAAGGTTTAAGATCATGAATTGAATGTGACTAACATACCAACACATTACTTTATCATTCCAGTTAGAATCTCAGTAATATTTTCTTGTGGTTTAACATGGAACTAAACACTTTCTGATTTAATACTAATTTGCATTAATTCAGTTTGTAAGACATTGAGAACAAACACAGTGGGCTCTAATCAAACGGCTAAGGATGAATGAATTAGTTCCTTAGAGATTTGTGTTAAGAGTAGGAATTGTACTCCATACACAACACCTCATGTCTGGTCTTGAAATTATTATCTTAGCTTTAATGTTCATAAAGCAATAGTCAGGCATTTGCAGAAATTTTAAAAAGCTGCTGACTCCTCCCGAAGGAGATACGTGCATATCTGAAATGTGGACAGGTCTCAGCAGGAAGCTTGCCTTCTCTGTGCTGTTTATGCTGTGACAGCTTAAGGTGAATGTTAACAGAAATCATGTTCCTGGATGGGAAAGTGATACAAGAGGTCAGTGGTTCTTCTTTATTTGGACCTCTCTGTGGTACAGTCTGATCTTCACACCCTGATCTCTGGGTTCCAAGAGTGACACATCGCAGGAACCGGTGTCTCGGGAGATGGGCAGTAGGAACTGCTGAGCTCGCATCCACATAGCTGCTGAACACAAGGCGGCCCTGGCTGCCAGCTGCTGGTGGGAAGGAGGGCTGTCAAAGATACTTGGCAATTAGAGCAGACGAGAAGGGGACCCTTAGCTAAACTATTTTTACTTGGTAAGGTTAATGGCTCCAGAGCAGGCATACTATTTGTACTTGGGTCAAGAGTTTTACTTTTATTCAGATTGTTTTTGGTACATTTTGAAAAATTGTTTCAGTTATTTAAAACATTTGAAAAGTTTTAAGTTGAAAACAAGCACAATGGGCTCTTAGTCAAAAAGCCAAAGATTAATTAATTCTTCAAATCTGCTATAGGATTAGAAATTTTATTCCATACACAAGACCAACAGACCAATTCTGATCTTGAAAGTACTTAGTTTTATGTTTATAAAGCTGTATTCAATTATTTGCAGAAAAAAAATTGATAGCACTTCACCAAAGGAGATACATGTGTGGTTTATGCGTGTACACAAATACACAGCGTGCAAACAACTCCAGTAGTAAGTTTTTTAGTTCTAATAGTCTTTTTTTTCTGCCCACAAATCTGCAGTTCACGCAGGCTTTGGCAGGGAAGTTTGTCTGCTCCATGCTGGGTGTGCTGTGTATGCTTTGAAGCATTAAATCGGCACTTACAAGCTGGGGTTTTGGCATGAGCTTGTATTCTCAACTGCTTGAGAGCTTGCGCAGGAGGATCACTTGAGATCAGGACAGTGAGGCCTGCTTGAGCAAGTTGCTCTGTCAAAACAAGCACCCTAGTATTTACAAATGCAAATGGAGCCAATCAAGTGGAATCTCACAAATGTGATAAATTATTAATAAGGCACAAACCTCATAATCCTAGCACTCCAGAGGCAGAAGCCAGAATAGATCGCTGTGAGTTCGAGGCCAGGTGTACAAAGCCCGTCCAGGACAGCCAACACTACACAGAGAAACTTATCTTGAACACTCGCCCTTCTCCCCCAAAAAAATGAGAAAAAGAGAGATAGTTATCTATTATACACAAAGATTTTTGGCAGACAATGAGGCTTGGTGGCACAGGCCTATAATCTCAGAACTAGGGAGTCTGAGACAGGATGGCAATTTTGAGACCCTTGTTGGGTATATAACAAGACCTTCCCCAAATGACCTACACACACACACACACACACACACACACACACACACACACACACACACACGCCTGGTAAGATAGTTCGGCAAGTAAAAGACACTTGTCACATAAGACCTGTGATCTCAGCAAAAGTAGGAGATAGCCACATCCACAAAGTTGTTCTCTGACTTCTATATGCATGCCTTGACATGTGCACACTCACACACACACACACTCACACACAGAAAGAGAGAGAGAGAGAGAGAGAGAGAGAGAGAGAGAGAGAGAGAGAAAGAAGTTAGTGAGATAGCACTGCACATCTATTAGAATAGCTAATAGCTGAAACAATGACCACAGTCAAATACTAGCAAGAACAGAAAACAAAAAACCTTACTTACTGTTGTTAGTGGGAATATAAAATGGTCCAGCCACATTAGACAGCAGTGTGGAAGTTTATTAAAAAATATTAACATAAGATTTATTCATATAGGTATTTGCCCAAATAAGCTGAAATTATATGCCTACAAAAACTCATGCACCTTGGGTGCTTTTTTTTTTCCCAAAACAGTCCAAGGGTTCATCCATAGTGATATGAGTAGAGAATACTATAATTATCCAGAGAATTCTTCCAACCAATTAGAAATATATTCATTTGTGCTTATTGGAATCACCTAGACTCTCATTATTAGAAGCGTTAGAGCAGTAAATTCCTCAACTTAGGAACATAAAGAACAAAACCTGAAAGCAGAGGGGTTAAGTGCTCACAGACTGTAACGGCCAGGTATGACGCTTTGTATTTGATTGTTAATTGTTTTGTTCCCTGAGATCTGCTTGCTGTCTTTTTCATTTTTGTTGGGTTTTGGCTTTTGTTTTGTGTGTGTTTCTTTCTTTCTTTTTATTCCAAGACAAGGTTTCTCTGTAGCTCTGGCTATCCTGGACTCTCTTTGTAGGCCAGGCTGGCCTCGAACTCAAAGAGATCTGCCTGCCTCTGCCTCCCTGAGTGCTGGGATGAAAGACTTGCTGCTTTTCTTGAACAAACATATACGCAAAATGACATTTGAAGTATTTGCCTCCAAATTATCCCTGATTAGTTAAATAAATGCCTGCATACTTGGGCAGGATAGAAATGAGGTATTCGTGGCCAAGGTTCGAGGGCTTAGAGGACAGCAGGATCACAGGAGGAGAGACAGGTACAAGGTCAAAGAAGGAAGTGGAGACCGCCCTGGGTTAGCATAAAAAGAGCCATGTGGCTGGGAGGATTGACTCTGGGGATCATAGTAACGGGAGAGAAGCAGCCCAGATGGGGAGCACGCGCAGGTGTTTATGGGATTTGGATGGGAAGTGCCGAGGTAGGAATATTACAGCATCAGCATGGGATGTGGGGCTGGAAGATGAGGGGTAAGATCTGCCCGGCCTCAGGTGAGACAGGCTTATAGGTCTATCAGGTGTCTGTGTTTATTTATATCGTAGCAGGTTAGTATTAACTGCTATAGTAATTATATGGATTAATAATAGACATGAATAGCCTTTTAATTTTCTACAACAGACAGCTAGTAAATTGTACAGCCAGAGTTGGAGATAAATTGATCTCCAATCCCACCTCCTTTCCTTCCCTCCCCCTCCCTCCAGTGAATTTTCACAAAAAATGAATGAGTTGTATACTTTAATAATGGCAGTGATAATTGCAAGCATAGCTGGCAGGGATTTATCCTTTGGGCAATTAGGATTAATACTAGAAATCTAGAAATGTGATCAGTACAGTTACAAAAAGTGTTTATATGGCCACCGGCCGTGGTGGCTCACACCTTTAATCCCAGTACTCAGGAGGCAGAGGCAAATGGATCTCTGTGAGTTCAAGGCCAGCCTGGTCTACAAAGGGAGTCCATGGCAGACAAGGCTTCACAGAGACACCCTGTCTGGAAAAAAAAAAAAACCAAAAAACAAAACAAAAACAAGTGTTTATATGACTCTTAATGTTGCCTGTTTTCGCTTTTGAATAGGTATGCTGTTGGGAGCACTGGTGCATAAAAATCTGCTCAAGGCCCTGCTCTCATTCTCTCGGGCATATGCCCACTGATGGGATGGCCACATCAAATAAGTGCATGTTTAAGTTGTTAAAGATGCCACCATATATTTTGCATAGTTCTGTACCATCTTATATTGTACAGAGACTCAGTTTCTCCATATTCCTGTCACTGAGGATGGTCTATTTGTACATAGCTATCCTACAGGGTATGGAATAACACTTCAATGTACTTTGACATGTCTTTCCCTAATTCTTAGTAAACTTGAATATTTTCATGTACTTATTTAGTCAGTTATAAACAGATGAATGATAGTACAGGTCCTTCTGTTTCTACTTAATTATTTGCTGCCAGCTCGTTGTCAGCTTGGGCATTACCCTCCTCAGTGAGTTGGTCTTGCCTATGTGCAGGTTGGGTCTTTACTGTCTTAGAAGCACTTTCTCCTTGCTTACTGTCTGATGTTTATACTTTATGGTACATTTGGTTTAAAAATTACATTCTGTAAGCATATCCCGTGAGGGTCAGGTCAGGGCCTGTGCTTTCAAGACAGATGCACCACTATTGCATGTAATTATTAATGTTGTGTTCATAGTTGCCTCTGGCCCTTTGCTGTTACCTTACATATTTGGAGCTAGAGAACATTTTCCCCCAGCAATTTGACACTTATCTAAGGAGTAGTTAGCACATAGCCCATACAAATATATACTATACATGATCTTTTATGTAGGCAATTTTTCCAAAATTAAATACAGGAATGTATTATTTTAACAAAAATTAGAATATTACTAGGCATGGTAAATGCCTTTAATTCCAGCACTCTAGAGGCAGAAGTGATAGGATCTCTGAATTCAAGGACAGTGTAGTTAACATAGCAAGTTCAAGGCCAGCCAGGTTTATATAGTATGATCTTGCTTGAAAACAAACAGTGCCCTCCCCCTCAAAAACTCAGAAAGGGTTAGAATTTTTACTTTGATTTTATTGTGGTATCGTACGCCTTAAAAGTTTTTTCTTATAAGAAGTTTTTAATTGTAGGCTGGGGATGTATCTCAGTCTGTAGGTTGCCTGCCAAGCATGCAGAAAATCCTGGTTCCGTCTCCACTGCCACATAAACTGGCGTGATTGTGGAGGCAAGAATATCAGAAACTCAGAGGCATCCTTGTCTGCATCGGGAGTTCATGGCTAGAGAATGCGACACCCATATCAAAGGAAGAAGAAGTCACGGAAGGGATTGGTTTTGTGCCCATCTTATTTCCAACTTAACGTTTCTATTTTAATTATTCATGAAGACCTTTTCCAGTCTTGTAACAAGATAATGAACTAGATTAATAACATTAATTAAAAAGCCATTCAAATAATTTTTTATTAAATTGAGTGGAGAAGCTTGTCCTAACTGAGGACACCCTGTCCTTGATGGAGAAGCTTGTCCTAACTGAGGACACCCCTGTCCTTGATGGAGAAGCTTGTCCTAACCGAGGACACCCCTGCCCTTGATGGAGAAGCTTGCCCTAACTGAGGACACCCCTGTCCTTGATGGAGAAGCTTGTCCTAACTGAGGACACCCCTGTCCTTGATGGAGAAGCTTGTCCTAACTGAGGACACCCCTGCCCTTGATGGAGAAGCTTGTCCTAACTGAGGACACCCCTGTCCTTGATGGAGAAGCTTGTCCTAACTGAGGACACCCCTGTCCTTGATGGAAAAGCTTGTCCTAACTGAGGACACCCTGTCCTTGATGGAAAAGCTTGTCCTAACCGAGGACACCCTGCCTTTGATGGAGAAGCTTGTCCTAACCGAGGACACCCCTGCCTTTGATGGAGAAGCTTGTCCTAACCGAGGACACCCCTGCCTTTGATGGAGAAGCTTGTCCTAACCGAGGACACCCCCTTCCTTGATGGAGAAGCTTGTCCTAACTGAGGACACCCCCGTCCTTGATGGAGAAGCTTGTCCTAACTGAGGACACCCCCGTCCTTGATGGAGAAGCTTGTCCTAACTGAGGACACCCCCTTCCTTGTTGCTGTCATTTAGGGATCAGCATTTCAGGACAGTTGTTACGGTTTCCCATGTTTTCGCCTGGTCTTGACAAACCAACCACTGTACCCTCAGAAAGCAGCCCAGTACTTGTCACTGGTGGCCTTTTTGTGAGAGCGTCTGTAGACCGACATGAAGTGCCGCCTGTTGTGAACTGTCAAGTGGGAGCTTGCCAAAAACTCAGCAGACAGAACTAATTGGGGAGAAAGGGAGCTTTTGTGCGTCTTCTCTTTCTTTCCTTTCCTTTTTATTTTTAAGAAGACAGATACTGTTAAAGTAGCGTGTTGATGTAAGTCTTGTCTGCTTCTCTCTCCATGACAAGGTCATGCTTTAACTCCAAGTCTTGCACTGCAGGTTGTTGAACACATCCACATGGAAGCTGGCACAGGACCAGACTCGAGACACACAGCTTATAACAGTTGATGAAAAACTGGTAAGGATTTCCTACAGCATGCTGCTATGATTCTGCTACTTGGCATTGTTTTATACAATAGAGCATTCAAAACAGTGTTCTGAGTACATCTAGGAAAATTATACACAAAGCTTAAGATTTTCACAACAAAAGAAAAAAATGAATACTATATGCAAACATCATGTATGAGTACTAAGAAATTAAAGACAGGGTTCTATCTTTGAAATGTTGCTGAGTAGTAATTGGAACTCCTTTTGAAATAAATTTTCAAAGTTGGAGTGGAAAGATGGCTCAGCAGTTAAGAGCACTGGCTGTTCTTCCAGAGGTCATGAGTTCAATTCCCAGCAACCACATGGTGGCTCACAACCATCTATAATGTGATCTGATGTCCTTCTCTGGCCTGCAGATGTACATGCAGGCAGAGCTCTGTATATGTAATAATAAATAAATAAATCTTAAATTTTCTAAGTTACACTTCACTTTAAGTTATATGATACATATCAGTGCTCTCTAAATTAGATATATTGGCTTCTCCTAGAATCATGTAATATTATTATGGTGTGTTTATATGTATCTATAAACAACATTTTTGCATACTAATGATTTAAATTATAGCTAACAACAAATGAACATTTTTTTCCATTATCTGTCAATAAAATTTTGAAAGCTTTCATTGAAAAAATATTTTTAGAGTTTAGATTAAGCTTGATATAAATGTTTATATTATATAACAGCGCAACTTTTGTGATGTTTCAAGACTATTGGCACAAATGTATAATAGTAGTTTAAGTATGTGTTTCGTTTATTATGTGGTTTACTATGTAAATAGAAGTGGCTCTTAATTACCCCCCTAGGCGAAGCTCCAGTACCACCACTTCCTTTCTAGTGATGTCAACTTTTGTCACTCAACTTTGACTCTGTGAGCACAATCAAACAAGTCACTCTGAAAGTTTTATTTATTACTAAATTACTAAAGATAACAGATGGATACATAAATAGAAAAGTAAGCAGATAGTTTGGCTAATTCATCTTAGACCTCAGGCTAACGGCCTTTTATTCAAATTACCGTAGACCTGTCTATTGGCACTACCATTATCTTGGTGTAGACCAGTGATTCTCAACCTTCCTAATGCTTCTTTGTTACTACTTCATAACTGTCATTTTGCTATGGTTATGAATTGTAATGTAAATATCTGATATGCAGGACATCTGATATACGACCCCAGGTGATTGTAGCCCACAGGTTGAGAACCACCAGTAGAGATAGTAGCGTGTAAATTACTGCAATAATGTCATAACTGGTCTCCCTGTACATTTTAATCTCATTATTCATTTTCTCTGAGAAATAATTTTTCTGTTTTTTTTTCTTTCTTTTTCTTTTTGTTTTTTTTTTTTGAGACAGGATTTCTCTGTGTAGCCTTGGCTGTTCTGGACTTGCTTTGTAGACCAGGCTGGCCTTGAACTCACAGAGATCCGTCTGCTTTTGCCTCCCTGAGTGCTGGGGTTAAAGGTGTGTACCACCATGCCCGACTGAACAGATCTTTTCTTTTTTAAATACTGATTTTTGTATTCCTGTTGCCCTGACCATTAACATTAAAATCCTGATGGCCTTCAAAGCTTGCCTGACTTAGTTACTGTCTCCTGTCTCGGTTTGTTTTGTACTGTTCATTTACAGAGTATTCTGTAGACATGGAACTTTCGATTCTTTTTCTTGCATTTAGAGTTCCTGCTCCCCCTACCTAGATGCTTTGTACTGACCCCTAGGTCTTTATTCAGTCGCCATCTATTCCTTTTAAATCATGATCAAATATACATGCATAGTCAAGAATAAAAGAAACAAGGTAGTTGTGTGTAAGAGGAGCATCTATCCTTTCACACGTGTTACAGTCATTAGTTATGACAGCCCTAGTGTGTAAGAGGAGCATCTTTCCTTTCACACGTGTTACAGTCATTAGTTATGACAGCCCTAGTGTGTAAGAGGAGCATCTTTCCTTTCACATGTGTTATAGTCATTAGTTATGACAGCCCTAGTGTGTAAGAGGAGCATCTTTCCTTTCACATGTGTTACAGTCATTAGTTATGGCAGCCCTAGTGTGTAAGAGGAGCATCTTTCCTTTCACACGTGTTACAGTCATTAGTTATGACAGCCCTAGTGTGTAAGAGGAGCATCTTTCCTTTCACATGTGTTACAGTCATTAGTTATGGCAGCCCTAGTGTGTAAGAGGAGCATCTTTCCTTTCACACGTGTTACAGTCATTAGTTATGACAGCCCTAGTGTGTAAGAGGAGCATCTTTCCTTTCACACGTGTTACAGTCATTAGTTAATGACAGCACTAGTGTTGTAAGGCTCTTGACCATGTCTCTGAAGCCCACAGATTGGCTTATTGTTGCAGTATTACTGCTTATTCAAACTTTATAGCGTTTACTAGTAGTGCTTCCCGGTCCTTCCCAATGTAAAGAATCACCAAGTACATGTTACTCTAAGCCACTGAGGTGCTTAGGCTGGGTTAGTGTGATGTCACACAGTCAGGTGTGTACGGCTGATGGATTTTACTCTGTACACATGTCCCCCAGCATAGTCACTTTTCTGGAGGTCTGTCAGTCAAATGCCAGTACAGTGTTCTAGTAGAGATCAGCTGCGTGCCTGCACATAGTCTCAGTTGTTGCAGTAATATTTAATATGGGCAACCAAACCCTTAAGTTAGAGTTTTATATATTTATTTTTATATTCCAATCATAGCACTTAGTAGTTAACAAAATACTGCCAGAGTTTCATCTCTTGTTCCTACACAGCATTTAAAGAAGGGCTAAGTAAGCAGCATAATGAAAAGACCATGGAGTCAGAAGAGCTGAAACCCTGTCTCAGAAAACCAAAAACCAAACCAAACCAAAAAACTAATTTATTAGACTGGTATGCTTTTTCTGATTGTCTATTTGGTTAGTTATTAATTTTTTATTGGTGTGTGTGTGTGTGTGTGTGTGTGTGTGTGTGTGTGTGTGTTTGTCTGTGAGCGTGCATGTGCGTATATGCGTTTGTGTGCATACATGCTCGCACCTCAGGGTGCCCACAGAAGCCAGAAGAGGACCTTGGATCCGATGGAGCTGGGCCCAAGTGTAGAAGCTAGAGACAGAGCCACGTGGGAGAATCTCTAAGTAGAATTTAGCATCAGAGTTAACAGACAAATGATCCAGGCACACCTGTAAACGTAGCGGAAGCACGGGGCCTTCCTCACAGACCTCATGTTAAGGATAAACAGGTTTCAGGCGCTTTCTCAGTCCTCGTGTGTGCTAGGTTAGCTGGTGTGGAGCCTGAGCATCCCCGCCTCTCTATCCTGCCTCTGCTGAAACCACGCGCATGCGCTGTGCCTGGCTTTGTGCATGGCGGCCGAGGCAGGCACTCCGGTTCTCATGCTTGGCTGTCAGGAACTTTACTGCCTTAGCTACTGCTCTAGTCCTGAAAATTATAATTTTTATAGAACTTGGTGCTATAATTTTATAGAATTTGCTGGCTGATTAAATTTGATGCCTCTGTAGTGCTTCAAACCTATTTTAATGCGATGAGAATTTACATTAACAAATGTGAATTTATTTTTTTAATGTGATAATGAAATGTGTTAGGAATATGTATTTCGAATATGTACATCTAAGTCAGTATAACAAATGCGTGATGATTCAGGGATAAAATTTTAGAGGATTTTTCTTTTCTTTTAACCTTTTCAAATTTTCAAATTCACTTTTAGCCTGATCATAGCCCTCCTTCCTCTCCTCCCAGTTCGACTCTCACCCCCTTTGCCATTCTCACACCCTCTTATCCTCAGCAAAGGGGCAGCACCCATAGGTGACCCCCCCCCACCCCCGTGCATCAAGTAGCATCAGGACTCAGCGCATCCTCGCTCACTGAGGCCAGACAAGGCAGCCCAGCTATGGGAAAGGGATCCGAAGGCAGGCAACAGAGTCAGAGATAAAAATTTAAAGCTTAAGATAATACAATGACTTATAACCAGATATGAAGCTATTAACATTATTAAAGAATTGTTTTTTCTGACTAATGGCTGTATGAAAATGCATTGTTTTGAATTTCAGCCAAAGCAACCCACCATTAGGACGTATGAGCAGCTGTCAGAACTCACTGGCCTTCCAGGAAGCTAGATGCCAGTTAACGAGAGCTTCAGAGGTGCAAAATATCCCAACCCAAGTGTATGTTAAGTTTTTACTGCATCAGAATTTATCACATAGTAAATATCTGTATCTATAGCTCCTATAAGCAAAACATCATTGGAATTCCTGTAATATTTAGTAGCATAACAAAATCTTGACACAATAACAGTAATCACCCCTTAACTCTTCTGGGGAAACATGCCAGGGTGTTGAAGGATTTCCTGTTAGTTGCAGGAAATCATTCAGTCCTTTGAATTCCTTGAGTACCCTGCAGTTGCTCTGAGTCTCTTTAAAATGCTGTTGCCAGCTTTTCTTGAGCCACTACAGGACAGGGTGCTGGTGCATGCAGGGTGTGGTGACCAGTGTCGCCTCTCTTTCAATCACAGCAGTTTTTTTAGGACCACGTAAGATTTAGCTCTCCTGTGTCTTTGTGCAGATTTCATGGAGAGCCAGAAGCTCATCAGTTTGTATGTGGGCTGTTACCAAGTCAGCTTTCTTTTCTTCGAGCTTGAGGATAGACTATTATTTTTGACTGTTGTTTTCAGATTCAAGTGAAATTTTTATTTTTAACTATTGCATATTATGTGAAGAATTTGGTATATAGTGTATAAATTAAGGAATCTGTATAGTGTTTTGTGAATGTTAATATGATAAATACAAAGGAAAAATATTTTTCTCAGTATCAATTGCATATTGACTCTGTCTTTAAGGCATTGAATGTAACAGGGAAGTCTGCTAGCATTTTCTAGTATAAAGACCCACCTCTCATTTTGGAAATATATACAAAGGCATTGTTATAGAGCATAATCTTCTGGGTGTTTCTTTGTTCTCTATAATTTTCTTTCGTTTTTGGTTTTTCCAGACAGGGTTTCCCTGTGTAACCTTGGTTTGGCTGTCCTGGACTTGCTTTGTAGACCAGGCTGGCCTCAAACTCACAGAGATCTGCCTGCCTCTGACTCCCAAGTGCTGGGATTACAGGCCTGTGCCACAGCAACTGGCTGCTGTGTATAAATTTCTAGTTCATTGTTTTTTTAACTAGTGAGAATTCAAATGTCAAATATGCAAAATATCCTAAAACAATCATATACTCTTACATTTAGGAGTACCGTTTTCTTTTTTTAAAAAACGTTTTTGTGGGTTGCACCATTACTATTTCCACATATATGGCCCTTGGGTTTTGTAAGAGGAGGAGCTGGGGCACGGAGGGGAGGAAGCGTGCCCTGGCTTTTGAGGGCAATTTTCCCCTTCTCTCTGCCTCTCCCACGCCACTCTCAGCCTCCTCTCTGCACATTTGATGAACACCCATGTCTAATGAACATGCTGTCCCTTATTTTCTCTTCAACTTTACAATAGAGCAAAGGTAAATTGGTAATGTTCTTTACAGATTTTGAGTAGTTGTTCTCTCTCAATAACCAAAGCGTGAATTAAGCTTACATACGGTACAGTTTTAATTGCTTTTTAATCATGTTAGTGAAGTGATTGCTTATTTGTCAAAATTTCTTAAATTAACAATTTACTACTCCAATAAAAATATGACTAAAAAGAGAGAAAAGTATTTGTCAGAGTAGTTTCCATTCTTAATGAAAGCTTTAGTAGTTAGGACAGGTGACTAGTTTTGTGAGAACTGTTGGCTGTCGTCTTTCCTTTGTTTAGCGAGTGCTCACTGAGCACTCACTCTGCTTCTATATTTATGCCGATGTTTGAGGTAGTTTTCATTTATACGCTTAATTATCTTGTCCATAAACTACTTAATGGCACCTGTATATAACTTTTACGAAAGCATTGTGGTTATACATGTATCCCTAGTTTAAATGCAATGATGCAGAAAGCTTTTAGTAGTTTATAAATCTGGCATCTTTTTCTGAGGGGATAGGGAAGGGCAGCTGCCATTACCAAGGTTTCTTGAGAAAAGTCTTTGTAGTATAATACTACTAATGTAAAAATAGTAGTATTGGACATTTTTAGTTGCTGTTATTATTTTTACTAGAAATCAGGTATGTGTGAAGAATAGTCATTGTTAGGTTTTGCTACTTTGGATCTATTAAATCCCTTCTAAATTGCAATAATGCAGCGGTTAAAGCTGTTTGTTACTTGCAGTAAATCACTGCTGGTTGATAATAGCCACATGGCACTAGCCGGAGTCTTAGCTGGGGAGATTTTCATGTTTCAGTCTTAGGTATATGTAAGCAGTGACTTATTTCATTCAGTAGAATATTTTGTTTCTTTAATTGTCTTAAGTCTTTTCATGACTTCAGCTTGTTCTAAATTTTTTTTTAATTGAGTAATTTTTTTTTTTGCAAACCTCCAAAAGTAAAACAAGTAGATTTGCCATGTGCTCTGTGTTGTTGTTTTTTTCCTCTTGCATACTATAAGTTCATGATGAAATTTATAAACTTAGATTTAAAATTGACCAGTAACAGTGACCCACACAGAGAGATGAACCTCAGTTGAAGGCTTTGGTTTCCTTTGACTGTGTGCTCCCTCCCCATCAGGGGTCAGCTTTCTTTCAGTGAGATTGCTTTCTTTTGGAGATGGCAGCACTATCTCTGCTAGATTACAAGTGGTGTGTGCAGCTGGGGTTGTGCAGCCTGCTAGCAGCCCAAGTGTCTGTTTTGTCTGGCCCTTACTCACACACGTTCTTTTGCAAACTGTCAAGGCTTTAGTCTGCAGCATTGGGTCAAAAGGATATGTCTCTTTGAAGGGTAGACAGGTTTTTTTTAATGTTTTATTCACTAAGTAGTATTTCATTTTACATCAAAAAATATCAGTCTTTGTAAACCCACCATGATCATAGTTTAACATATGAGTTTTTCTCTTTCACTAAATGTAATGTTGCTTCACACAAATAGGACTGTTTATGATACATAGATAAGACTATTGATTTAAAATATAAAGAAAAGGCTGACTATAAATGTTACTTTGCAATATCATTTATCTTTTAAAAAGAGCTATAGTATTTTAAAGTGTGTTTCCTGTGAACTGTTTGTTACCTGTGCTACTGAAAACAGTGAGTGACCGTGAGGACTGCAAAGATGGCGCTTGTAACTCTAAGGGATGAGCTAGCCACCCTGGGTCAGCTTCTTTACTATTATAAATTTGTGGACATTACTTTGAAAAATATCAGAGACAAACACTAAGACATGTTTTTAGGCTTAAACTACAAGGAGAGTTTCTTTCTGTGCTGGTTGCGTGGGTTTATTTGGTCATATGCTAATACATGCTAATAATCATAGAATGCTATTATTTCTGTTTTTAAGATTACTGCATTTCATATTTGAATCACATGATATATGTGCACCTAAGCATATGAATTAATATAATTGTTTATATGTAAAACATGCAGTGAAATTTATTGAAAGTTTGTCTAAATAGAATTAAGGTAGAAATATTTCTACTCCTGATGGCATGACAATTTTAAAACAAGTGCAGCTAAACTGTTCATTTAATTTAATAATGATCATTAAGTCAGATTTATATATATATAATTTCTGTAGACAGAATTCTCTGTATAAATCAGAACTTTTATTTCCAAAATATGTTTCCAAAAATGTTATTTTAACATATCATTAGGCTGTATGAAACTTACACTTTTGAAATGTGACAAAGGAAATAAGTGTGAAAATAATAGCTTTTATATATATATAGAAAAGAACCATTAACGTTTAAAGAATAGCTATATTAAATTGCTGGAAGAACAAAAGATCTCTCGTCTACAGTGTTCAGCCATCCCTATTATCTGTGACTCTTCAGCAATTAAAGCAGATTATTTTCTTCTTTGTTCCTACTTAGAACACTTGAACAATACTGAAGAATTGAACTGACTGGAATGTTTTATTTTACAAAAGCTTTAAAGTTCTATGCACCAATTAGCAAAATACAGTAAAGGTTTAAACTGTTAATAGCCACACCATGGTGAATGCATAGACCTGCAGAAGGCCAGGTCTGTGGAGCAGCTCCTGCTGTGGTCTCTTCAGGGGAGTGACTGTGTCTGCTCCTCTCTTGCTTTACTACCGGCTGTGTATGGAGTTTCTGACTAGTACTGGACACTTGCTTTTAAGAGTGTCACATTCTTGCATGTTATTATATTGTTACCTTGGCTCTCATTTAGAGTTGATAATATTTTATTTATTAGGATTTATATAAAATTTATTTTGCTATTTTAAAAACAGTTCTAGTGTGAAAACACATATAAGTCAATTAGTCACAAATCCAAAGTTTGTGCTGTGTCTTATCCTCTTGCAGCAAGCTACTTGTCTAGTAGTTTTCATTTAGCAGAGCATAGCCAACCCCAAGTGTTTTGTCCTCTCTAAGTAAGTGTTGGTTTTGGTTTGGGGTTTTGCTTGGTTTTGATCTCCTTGATAGTAGAAAATACCTTGCTTTAAGCTACAATTTTTTTAATTGGCCAACTTGCCAGATTGAAAAGAGTTCATCCAAATTGCCACTATCTTATTAAATAATTTGTGTCCATTTTGAAGTAGGTTCTGAGTAAAAATAGGGACAAGAGGAGGTAGAAGTTTAGATGTAGCATATTTTGGTGACGATTAATTTTTCCTTTCTATATTATATATCCCAGTGAGTAAAATTGTAGAACTAGAGCAAAAGAAGAAGAACCCGGGCCCCCAAGTTTGAAGCTAGCAAACTTTGCTTCCTTGTTTAGCGCCTCTGACTTATCTCACCTAATCTTGGCTTTCATTCTGCTTTCAAGAAGAGCGCCTACAACAAGAGCACAGATAGTCATGCTTTTACAAGAGCACAGATAGTCATGCTTTTACAGAGTAGGGCTGTTTTTAAAACCAGCACTGATGTGGAGGCTTCACCGTCTGGAACGTGCTGTGTCGCCACTAAACTGCCTCTTTCTAAGCCACACGTTTCTACAAACGTGTAAATGGATTTTTGTTCAGTTGCTGTTTCATGTTAACACTTCTAATGGCTTTCAAGTTTATTGAATGTTAGTTAATGAAGGCCTTATTTTTTTTTCATGCTTCCTTAGACATAAACAATTTTTTTTTTTCTTTAAGCAAAGCGTGGGATCCAGATAAGCCAGAATTCAGGCTGGGCTTACTAATTTTAAGACAAATGAAGAATCATGGAGCTGATTGCCGTGGCTACTTGCATGTATGATACAGTGACTATTGAGTGGACATCATTATAAAAACATCTTATCAATGAAAAATAATTTAACCCAATTTCTCCCTCTCTGGCTGGCTGGTTATCTTATTTTCCCTATTAAGTGGCCTTGGTTATCCCCGAGATATAAATTCCGCTATCGCACTCTGAGGATTCTGGCCACTCTGGTCATTGCTTTTGTTCTTAGGCTTTAGAGCTGGATGGACTGTTGCAAAGCACTTCCAGATGCTGAGAGCCAGTCCTTAGGGAGGAGCTTCCCAGGCCAGTGTCAGCTCAGTTCCTCCAAGTCCTGTGTCCAAAGCGTGGTAACTTCAGGTAATGGGGGGCAACCAAGGCCAACGGCAGCAGCCTGTATTGTTCTGGGCATCTTTCTGATTTTCCTGACCAACAGCTCAAGACGAGGTGTCCCAAGCCTGGCACCTGCACTGGGGCTTTGCTAGATAACCTGTGGCTCTTGGAAAAGAGCATTACCACCTCAAATACATAACTTCATTCAAACCATGCCTATGTCTACCTTTGTCTATATGTGTGTTTACACATACACATATATTGTATGTGTATTTTTAAGTAAATTGAGACTAGTGCTTTCCCTATGGCCTTTTCACACATCCTTAGCGTTACTTGTCCATCTCCCTCTGTTTACCCTCTGTATTACCTTCTCTCCTAGTTATGGCTTCTTTATTGATGTAATAAGAGACGACCAGAAGCAGCTTGAGGGTGGGAAGGGTTCATTTCAGCTTACACGTTTCACGTCGCAGCCCATCGCTAGTGGAAGTTAGCTGGAACTCGAGCAGGCAGGCACCTGCAGGTAGGAACTGAGGTGGAGCCCACGAAGGATTGTTGCTTACATGGCTTGCCCAGCCTCTTTCTTACAGCATCCAGGACCGCCTGCCTAGGTCTACAGGCTCGCCTACAGGCCAAACTGGCAGGGCATCTTCTCAACCATGCTTCTCTCTTCTGGAATGACTCTTATGTCAAATTGCCAGAAGCCTAGCCAGTACCCCCTCCCTAGCCCTTCCTGGTTAACCCTCCTTCACTTCCCCATCTCCCCCTGTATAGCTATTCCCTGTCCCCACCAACAGCTCCTCATCCCCTCTGGGTTCCTTTTATTTCTTTCCATAGTTTCCATAGTTTCTCCAGGTTATATACTCAAGTCTATAATTCAGAACTAGGATCCATAAATAAGAGAAAATATGCAGTGTTTGTCTTTCTGTGTCTGAGTATTTAGAATATACAACATGTAGTAAATGCATACAAGCCTATATGTTTAAGCATACATAATATATTTATAAATGTGCATGTTTATACACATTTAAAGTGTATCGTATTTTCTACTTCTGCCCATTTTCTTGCAAACTTTATGACTTAATTTTTCTTTATATTTGAATTTCACTGTGTATATGTACCATATTTTCATTATTCAACCTTTAGTTGAAGGACATCTAGGTTGTTTTTAACTTCATATGACACCTGTGGTGGTTTGTATAAGAATGACCTGCATAGACTTACATATTTGAGTGTTTGTTTCCCAGTCGATGGGCTGTTTAGAGAGGGCTAGGAGGTGTGGCCTTGTTGGAGGAGGCGTCATGTAGCCTAGGTTAGCTTTGTCCTTACCAAGTTGCTGACCTTACTATGTTAAACTTTTGATCCTCCTATTTTCACATTGCTGGTGCTCAGATTGCAGGCGTAAGCTACCATGCCCACTTTATACATAGTTGGGGATTAAACCTTAGAGCTTTATGCATTCTAGGCACACCATCTGCCAACTGAGCTACATTCCTAACCTGATGATTTCTTTACTAACATTAATTGACCTTTTCCTCATTAGACCAATTTCCATTTTAGTGCATTTTATCAATATTCTTTATGTGGTTTCTGTTCACTGACAGATTGACTTCCATCCTTTGCCTGTTAGACTGTGAGTCTCATTTTGGAAACAACAGATAGTTGGATATAATTTTTTAATATAGTCTGCAAGTCTGCATCTCTTTATTGGTGAGTGGAATCAATTCAAGGTTATTATTGAGAGATGTTTACAGCTTTTAGTTTTACTGTCTGTGTTTCTGGTTGGTTCGATTCTTCTTCTGTTTTTCACCTTAATATTAGAGGTGTGCTGTTCACTGTATTGGGCATGATAGATGTTTTTCTCCCCAGCTATCCTTTGTTCAGCTATTTCCTCTCATATATTTTTTTTAAAGACTTGGTGGTAATTGCTGGGCAGTGGTGGCACACACCTTAATTCCAGCACTTAGGAGGCAGGGGCAGGCAGATGTCTGCTTTAGAGGCCCACCTGGTCTACAAAGTGAGTTCCAGGACATCCAGGGCTACACAGAAAAACCCTGTCTTGAAAAACAAACAACATGAAAGGAGTAGGAGGAAAAAAAATAGTAGGAGATAATTTATTTTAGCTGTTTGAAATTATTGTGGGAGGGAAGGTGAGGCAGGGCGTAGCATGAGTGTGGAAGACAGGGCAGTTGAAGAGCTTGGTTCTCTCCTTCTTCCATGTGGGTCCTGGGGTCTGAACTCAGATCATCAGTCTTGGTAGCAAGTTCCTTTCTCCTGGGCCGTCTCACCATTTCCATAAAATTCTTCCCTGGGCTGTCATTATTGAGACTCTGTTCCTCCCTGTGTGTATAGTATTCCCTTAACTTTCGTCTCCAGTGTTGGCGTGATGGTCACGAACAGCAGTTATCTTGAAGTGTCCTTATTTCTCCGTTAGTTGTAAAAGCTCAGGCTGCAAGATTTACCACCCATGGTTTGAAATTATCATTCCAAACCCGCTCTTTTTTTAGGGCGTCAGATGAGAGATCTGTTATGTTCACCTCTGCAATTGAGTTAGCATTTTTTTTCTTAAAGCTTTTTTTCTTTGTATTTTTGACATCTTGATTACATCATTGAGATTCTAGTCATGTCTGTTGAGTTCTAAATGCCTTTTGTACTTGGATGTCCATTTCTTTCCCTAGATTTGGGGAATGTGGTTATAATTTTGTTGAGTAGAATCTCTGTCCCTTTAGTTTTTATCTGGGCTCCATCTCTGCCATGGATCTTTTGATTGTATTCTAGAGTTCTTTGACATTGTGGTCATAGATTCTCTCACCATGCCCCAGTGTTTGAATGGGGTGTTTCCTCCATCCCTGATAACTTTACTGTGGTCATGCTTTCCTGTGTGTTTTTATTTCAATCATTGAGTTTTTGTTTCCAGCATTTTACAGTTTTTCTTAATATGTTTTCCTTGTTAAAAATGTTCCTTTCCAGGGTTGGAGAGATCTCAGGTAGGTCATGGCAGCAGAGTTCAAGGCAGCTCATCGCATTGCGTGTGCAGTCAGGGAGCAGAGAGAGAGAGATGAATTGCTGGCACTTAGTTAGGAGTCTCTTCTGTAGTCCAGAGGAATGGGGCCACCCACTTGGAGGGCTGATCTTCACACTTGACCCTAATCAAGAAAGGAGCCCTTGATTATTTAGTCCCAAGAGGTCAGTCCTAAACACAGATTCTTACCAACAATGCTAAACAGACTCCAGCAGGATGTTTTTTATACTTCTAAAAGAAGACAGGTCCTCGTAGGCAAAATTGCTCACCTAATCTAAATAACCCTCCCAAGAGTGCTCAATGGCTCCTGGGTGATTCTTGGACCAGTCAAGTTGATAATCAATATTAAACATCACAAGTAACCTACTCTCTTTGCCAGGAGCTGTTGCTGGCCACACTTAGGTGACCGGAATATATGTTCTGGACAGAATCTTTTTCCGTCAAAGACTCTCTGTGTGGCACCCAATATCCTGGCTGGGAGGTGACTCCCAAGTGTGTTGGTAGCAGCCTCCGCACTGAGATCTGTACACACATGTATAAGATCTCCAAAGTCTAACCACACTGCTGTTCTGTTCTTCAGAGTTCTAGGGCTCAGCAGCAGCAGAAAGCTTACACGTGGCTCTAGAGCAGTGGTTCTCAGCCTTCCTAATGCTGTGACCCGTTAATACAGGTCTTCTGTTGTGGTGACCCCAACTGTACCTTACATATCGATGTTTCACCATAGTCTTAGGTGACCCCTGTGAAAGAGTCACCAAAGGGGGTCTTGATCCACAGGTTGAGAGCCAGTGCTTTAGAGGTTGATCACTGCCTGGGCGACCTCAGCCCCATTGTCATGACTCAGCTGTCATCCTGGCCACCGAGGGTTTGTTACCTTACCCTTTGTACTTCATTGCCTAATCTGAACCGCCTGACCCCTGCACTTTGCAGTTTGTCAGCCCCTGGTACCTGTCCCCACACCCTCCTCTCCAGGTGTTTCTCAGCCTAGGGCTGTGGTATGTTAAACTCAAGTTCTCTGACTTGAGTTTGTCCAGTTCACTCAGTCTCCCAAGATAGTGCACAGCCACTGGCCCCAAGTCAGACAGAGTGACCAAATAGGGTTCTTCCCCAGGGTGACCCATTGGTTTTCTCTGTGTTCCCACCCAAACCAACAGCAGGGTGGAGACCTGTGAAGGCTGTGGGAAGCCATGAGACTTGTGAAGGCCATGGGAAGCCATGAGGCTGGAGCTGTGTTTGCCATGGCTTCCCGTCTTTTTCTCAGAAATTTTCAGCTTTCTATCACAGTCTTCATGAGTTTTTGAAGACTCCTACACCCCCTGTCTTTGGAGTTGAATCCATTCTTTCTTCTTTTTAACTAGGTCATGCAGCTTTGGTGGGATCTCTTACCTGAAGGACAAAATTTCTTGAGATTAATTCTCATTTCCCAGAATTTGTTTTGTTTCCATTTGTAATGCTGGGGATCGACTTCAGGCCCTTGTGAACACTAAGCAAGTACCCTACCAATGAGCTACATCCCATCCACAGGCTTATCTTAATTAATGTTTTATATACATTTCTAAAGAATATGTATTCTGCAGTTTGGGAGTAATCTAAGAATTGTAATTAAGGGTTTTTGCTATTAATGTTAATTAATAAATGTTTTTATGTTTGTGTGTGGAGTTCTAGATGGTTATAAGCCGTATGTGAGCGCTAAGACTTGAACACAGGTCTAGAGGAGCAGCACCAGCTGCCAGTGCTCTCAATGGCTCAGCCACCTTCCCAGCCCTACCATTAAGTTTTAATTTGATTAATGGTATTACTCAACTCTTATATATCCTAAGTGATATTTTTATCTGTTCTGTCAGTTCCCAATGAGAAGTGTTAACATCTTAAACTGTAATTTGACTGGTTATTCGATAATTTGGATGACTTCTTTGCTTCACTTATTTTAAATCACTGCTATTAGGTACATAAAGATGATTATCTGTTCTTCCCGAGTTAATGCTGTATCCTCATGTGACACCCTCTTTATCCTGGCATGATTGCTTGTTTAAATCTACATTGGTATTAATATAACTGTCAGGGTTTTTTAGTCTTAGTTTTGCATGGTACGTATTGAATTCCACCCATTTACTTTTAATTGAATTGTGAATTTACATTTACAGTTTTATCTTCCTTAATACATTTGGATCTTGCCTTTTCATCTAGTTTGATGATCTGTACCTTTTAATTTAATATTTAAAATGATTTCTTAAAATAAGCATTCTTAGCAAAATGGTTGGGCATAAAGCTACTGCCTCGAGGTTTGTTTTCCATTTACCCCACCTGGTTTCTAATTTTCTCCCCACCCCCAGCAGTTGCTTAAAAATGACAGAATACACCCTTAATTTTTCATAGTTACAAATGGTTGTTTTCTTGGTCAGTTTCACTGGATTTTGAATCACCTAGGAAACACATTTTGGGCATGTCTATGGTGTTATAAGCAGAGCTTAATGATTTATTCTGATGGGACTTTGAAAAACAAAATGCCAAGAGAAATGTGGACAGAAAAGGCCTCAGCCTTCTTTCAGGGCTTGGAGAGATTGCACAGTAGTTAAGAGTGCTTACTGCTTTTCCAGGGAAACTGAGGTCAGCTCCCAGCACTGATGCTGGGATAATGACAGCCACCTGAAACTCTAGCTTCAGGGGATCCAGCGCCCTCTTGTGTTCTCTGTGGGCACCTACACACATGGCACACACACACACACACACACACACACACACACACACACACACACACACACACGAAAGAGAGCGAGTGGAGGAGAAAGATACTGAAAACATTTGGTCTAGTGAGGAAAGCAGTGTGACCTTAAAGTTTCAAAGGGCAGGAGATTTGGCTCTGCAATTGAGAGCATTGCTTTTGCAGAGAACCTGGGTTCAGGTCTTAGAATCCATTTGGTAGCTCATCATCCTTAAAAGAGATGAACACCATTAAAGGAAAACCTAAGAGTTTATAGTGGGGTGATAGAAAAGGTGTTCTGGGGGTAACTATCCCCCACCCCCATTAAAGGGTATTGACTTGTGAAAATGCAAATTCATTTATAAGGAGAACTGGAACCGAGAATGTTCCTTAAAGGGTTGCTTTCTTATAAACAAATGCCTAGCATCACATTTTCTCAGGTCAAGTTGTAGGGACATCACTATACCTGTGGTGGGGGAAGCCAAACTACATCTTTAGCTGGCAGCAAAACTTGTCAGCATTGTGTACATAGTACTGCGTCTGTAGGCATGCAGAACACGAGAGTTATAGGGCCATGGATACATGCCATACCAGGGCTCCAGAGTGCTGCTGCGGCCATGCTGTTAGCCTGCTAAATTCCCTGCAAGAAAGCCCTGAAAAGCTACTGCAAGAAGCTCTGAGGTTTAAGGCTAAATTGGAATGGAGATCCCAGGATGTTGGAAATGCCAGGACCATTCAGTATTTGACAAGGGAAGCTGCAGCATGGGCTAGAACCAACACAAGAAAGAAAGAGGCTGTGTGTAATAAGCCATAGAGCTGGAGGCCAGGTTTATTCAAGCCATATGATTCCACTACCAGCCCCAAATGTCAGCATATATCTGTAGAGTTGGTGTTAGCCCTATTAGGTGTCAATCTTGATTTTTGTCTGTTGTTTGCTTGCTATGCCTTATTTCTCCCTTTTGGAATATAAATATTTATTCTGTGCCATTGTTTTATGGAAAACAAGTAACTTGTCTTGAGTTTATAGGTGTTCATAGTTAAGAGTCTGTGTCTCAGGCATGGAGAGATGTCTCAGTACTTGAGACCTTTTGGTGTATATGCAGAAGACCCAGGTTCAGTTCTCAGCACCCACAGGGAGCTCACAACCATCTGTAACGTAGGTTCTAGGAGATCCAGTTTGTTTTTCTGGCCTCTGAGGGCACCAGATACCCAAATGATACACTTACATATATGCAGACAAACACACTTACACATAAAATAAAAATAAATAAGTCTTTTTTAAAAAGTCCGTCTTGGAATTGGGTCTGTGCTTACATTTTTAGCAAGTTTGGCACTGTTGAACCTTTGGGGACTGTGGGTGAGGGGCTGAATGAATCTTGCATGAACATGGGAGTCAGGGCCAGGGTCGGAATGTTGTGATTCACCACGATGGGTTTTGCTTTCTTGGTGTCTTTATTAACCCTGTTCAATCTACAGCATTTAGAGTCCCCTGGAGATGACTACTCTGTGTGTGAGGGTGGAGTGGGGACGGGAATTCCATAGTGGTTCATCTGAGAGGAGAACGTGGGCAGAGTACCAGCATCTCTCTCCTTTTGCATTCCGTCTGTGGAAACAGTGTGAGCACCGCACACTCTGGCCACCGTTCTCTCCCGCCGTGGTGGACGCTCACGCCCTCCTGAGCTGTGAGCCAGAACCAGCTCTTCTTCCTTCCTTACGCTGCTGTCGTTAGGTATTCTGTCGCAGCGACAAGAACAGCAGCACGCACGCATGCACGCACACACACACACACACACACACACACACACACACACGAGGTGGGACTCCCGGCTGCAGCTCATGTGCACCACAGCCCTGTGTTATGTTTATGTACACTTTACATCTGCATGTGCTACAAGTCCCGGAGTACTCCTTTTGCTTTCAAGACGACTTAAATTTTTAAAGAAAGTAACACAGAAGAAAAGTAGGGCTGGGGAGATAGCTCTTTTGGTACAGTGCTTACTCGCTAGCGTTAGGACCCCAGCCTGATGCCTCGGGTGTACATGGTAAAACTGGGCAGGGGCACGCGCTTGTCCCAGTTCTGGGCATGCGTCAACAGGAAGATCCTTGAGGACAACCAGCGTACAAATCGGGGACCCTCAGATCTCACAGACACTGTCTCAGCAAATAAGCAGCCGGATGACTTCTCAGGAACAACCAAGATTAATTCTCTATACAAATATTACAGTATATGTATGTGCACTTTATCTACACATAATTGCACATGTGCATGTACACACATACACACACACGGGGTGGGGGGAAGAGAGAAAAAAAAACACTGATACTTATTCATAAAATTACCATTTTTCCCCTATCACTTGAGGTTAGTTGCCCTGCTTCTGAGCGTTAACGGTCATGTTGCCAGTTGAGTGCACATCACCCACCTTGTTTTGCCGTCTGCTCATATTCAGAGACTGCAGTTTCACACTTCTCTACCTCTTCAGAGTGCTGCCTCACAACCGTCAGTTACTCTTCAGCTCCAACGTTCCTTACCCTTTCTGCGCAGGGAGAGCACTGTATCTGCCTAGGTATCCATCAGTCCCTCTGCCTCTGAGTGGAGAGCTGAGACGGTTGCAGGGCCGTGTCTTCAGCGTTTCTCTGTTCATGGATCACAAATTGTCCAGTATTGAAAAATAGTAATTGTAACTGGCAGGAGCAGAAGTCTGATACCTGTGACCCCAGCACAGAACCCTGTCCTGCACACCGATGCCTCCTCTGCAGTAATGCCTTCATTGGCGCATCTTCTGCAGTAATGCCTTCACTGGCGCATCTTCTGCAGTAATGCCTTCATTGGCGCATCTTTGCTTTTGAAGCCAACTTTTAGCAGTTTGCTCAGAGACTGATGATGAGAACTGCCTATATGACATATTACACATTCAGATTTCTCTATGGTTCCTTTTAGTATACCACCAGGCGCAGAGCTCAGTAAGTGGGTCACACGCTTTGCCATCACCTTTCTCTGCCAGTTATACCTAATGCTGTAAACATGCAGTTCAATAGGATGGTCTTGTGTTTGTTTTTTATGGAAGAAACAACACTCTGGTATTGCCTTACTTAGGGTCACTATTGCTGTGATGAAACACCATGACCAAAAGCAACTTGGGGAGGAAAGGCTTTCTTTCACTCACAGTTCCATGGAACAGTTCATCATCAACTGAGGGCAGGAACTCACACAGGGCAGGATCCTGGAGGCAGGAGCTCACGCAGATGTCATGGAGGGGTGCTGCTTACTGGCTTGCTGCACGTGACTTGCTCAGCTGCTTTTAGATAGAGCCCAGGACCACCAGCCCAAGGATGGCTCTGTCCACGATGGGCTGACCCTTCCCTTTCAGTCACTTAGTAAGAAAATGCCCTACAGTCTTGCCTATACCCCATCTGAGGCTCCATCCTCTGATGCCTCTAGCTTGGGTCAAGTTAACATAAAACTAGTCAGCACAGGAATCAGATTACTGTCCTCAAAGAAAAGGTCTTGTATCGTCGGCAGATTATTAAAAGAACATGCCTGCATACTTTCTGTGTACTTTTCCGTAGCATACCTTAAAAGGCAATAAAGGTAATTTCAGTTCATTCAACTCCCAAATATGACAAGGGTATTGATTGTTTTATGAAATGGCAGAAGCAGGAAACTCCCTCTACTTTTTCTTCCCTGCCCATGACCCTGGGTTGTAAATCATAGTGATGATTTCCTAACCTTTGCTTGCTGCAGCTCTGAGGACTTATGTGTGAGAGCTCCTCTCTCTTGTGCTTAGAGTACAGGGCATCCTTATTTCCAAAGATGAAGGCTCACGACGAAGACTCTGAGTGAGCAGATCCACGTCCCAAGCTTGCCCTGTCCCGCCACTCCTCAGCTTCACAGGCTCAAGCCTGCCGTGGTGTCACGTGGGTCTTCGTTTCCTCACTAACGAACGCCCTTTCATAAGATTTTTTTCTCTTGCTAAACTGCTTCTTTCTTTCTTTCTTTCTTTCTTTCTTTCTTTCTTTCTTTCTTTCTTTCTATTAAAGGCCTCTGCTGTCGGTAGAGGAAAAAGTTTTTCTTAACAGTTTCTGCCAAAGGTAGGTAAGGCCCAGACAATTGTAAAAGATGAGTGTAAAAGGAAATCATAAAATTCTAGCCAAATTTTAGACCAGTTATTTTGCAGACATCTTTTTACTCTTATTTCACACTAAAACAATAACAACAAAAAACTGAGAAAAACAAAAATCCTAAACTGCAGAGGACATATTTTGTTGGTAGTTTATGGAAGAAACAACACTTGGGAAGCAAATTACTGTCCTAAAAGAAAAGGCATAGTCCTGTATCCGCAGGCTATGAGAAGGATGTGCTTGTGCGCTTTCACAACGCAGTGCTTCAGGGGTGGGCGTGCATGTGGACACCAGCATGTGATTTCACAATCCCTCGTCTCCACCAATAGGTGAGATGAGCCAGCTGTATGTGAGCCCTGAAAACTGGGTAGTTCTTCTGTATAAAGATGCAGCTTAGATGTTTAAAAGTGACCTCCTGTTGTTTCCTCTTGCATACTATGTCTCATGTATGTTTGTGTGTGTGTGCTCATGAATACATATTGCATTTGCATATGTGTTCATACCTGTGTGGAAGCCAGGAAACCGCATCAGATGCCATTTCTCCGGTCTTTTCTACCTGTACCCCGACTTTTTGAGATGGGTGTGTCCCTCACTGACTTTTATCTTGTTAGTTGCCTAAGCCAGTAAACCCCTGTCGTTGCCTCCCCAACTCTAAAATGTAAGTGTGCCTAGTGGCACCCAGATTGGTTTACATAGGTTCTGAGGGTCATGTTTAGGTGTGGTCACCACAGCCAGCCTGTCTCACAAAGTTCTAGGGTCAGATCCAGGCTTTGCTGGCTGCAGAGCAAGCATTTAACCAACTGAGATACTCCCCACCCCCAACTCCTCTGAGCGCGCGCGCGCGCGCGCGTGTGTGTGTGTGTGTGTGTGTGTGTGAGAGAGAGAGAGAGAGAGAGAGAGAAAGAGAGAGAGAGAGAGAGAGAGAGAGAGAGAGAGAGAGAGAGAGAGATGGGGAGGGGAGGTACTACTAGGTTGCCTGGACTACCCTGTGAATTCATGGGTTTATGGAATCTTCCTGCTTCTGCCTCCCCAAGTAGTTGGAACTTCTGGTACACAGTTTGTCTAATGAATATTTTTATTAAATAAAAATCATTTAACTTTTGATGAATTAAGTTATTTCTTTTTATTTCCAGCTTTCTTTTCTGATTTTATTAGTTTAGTTTATGGCTTAAACCATCACTCAACTTTTTAAAAAATGTTTTTGCATTCTGCTTTGGCCTGATAACTTACTCAGTGTTTACCTCATATGTAGTTTTCTGCAGTCATTATTTCTGTTTTCATACCTCTTAGTATATATTGTGTATATGCCTGCCTCTTATTACCAGGGAATAAAAAAGTATTACTAGATTAAGAAATAATATATTATTTTCAAACTATAATGTTGTTATATAATTCCAAGGCTCTTGTAGCTAGTTTCTAAAAATTCTTATTAGTATAGTTCTTAAAATATTATAAGTCATCTTACAATAGTTGATTGACTTTCTGGAACATTGAAATTAAGAGGTTGAAATATGCCATTCTAGCTTTTAAAAGCTGTATTATTATTAAATGTTACATCTTTATAAGTATTAAAGGCACATTTATGGGGCTAGAGAGTTGTGGTTCAGCAGTTAGGATCACTTTGACTTTGTAGAGAGCCTAAGTTTAGTTGTCAGCACCCACATGGCAGTTGACAATGGTCTGTAACTCCAAAGGATCTGACAGGCCTCAGGCATGCACAGGATGCTTCTACATACATGCAGGCAAACACACACATAAAATAAAAATAAGTCTTTTTTTTTTTTTTAAAGAAAAGCTAGGCATGATGGTACATGTCTTTAATCTCGGCACTTAGAAGGCAGAGGCAGGCACATCTCTGCGAGTTTGAGGCCAGCTCAGTCTACGTAACAAGTTCCAGACCATCTGGGACCCAGCCCCTGCTCCTCATCCCTCCAAAAAACAAAACAAAACAAAACAAAACAAAACAAAAAAACCCCCACAAAACAGAAAATGAAATCATTTTTTAAAAAAGTAATAAAATAGTACTCACTTATTTTTGAAGTGCTTCATGAAATGTACTAATTCTCATGATCTCTTAGGCATGACTGTGTTTCTTTAGTTTGGGTTTTTCTGAGCAGGTTCTCATGTCGACCATGCTGGTCTTGAAGTCCTGGAGGTCCCCCGAGTGCTGGGACTGAAGGCGAGTGGGGGGCACCAGACCCAGCAAGCAGGATTTTTTTTTTTTTAGCAACTTTACTTTCAGTTTTCACTAAGTTAATAGAAAACAAATATTTTTTCCTATTTATATGAATCTTCCAGTAGATTTTCCTGATTTACAGAGGAAAAGCTTATTTTTATATTGAAGCATTTTGTTATAAAATAACTTGTTGGGAGACTTAATTTATGGTGCCATGCCTAATTGTCTACTACTGTGAGGAGGAAAACCAACATCTTGACTCATCAAAGACTTCATGGCCCACATCCAGCAGCAAGACAGATGGACGAGAGAAAAACATAGCAAATTACTTAGCCAGAATTTTCTGTGATACAGGAGGCTTCAGGCATAACCAGGAAAGCTAGAGGTTCCCTCTGAGGTGAATAAAGGGACCGTTGTGTAGATGTGTAATTGAACACAAAGGCGAGGCTGTAGCTAATGTTCATAAGCTGGAAGTTAGCAGCACGTGTTTGTTTAGATTCTTCGTAGATGTCTGCAGTGAGTGGTTTGGGTCTTAGAAGAGGTGCTCAGAGGTTTCCCTGGGAGACAGGAGGAGGTTAGGGAGAGACTTCTGTTATTTCCAGCTCCGAGCCATGACTGTATACTCTGTAGCTCCGCAAAGCAAAAATCTGAAAGTGTTTGTGATTCTCACACAGTAATGAAGCCATTGCCCATATGTATAATATCCCAGAACTATAGTTTTGAACAGTTCACTTAGGTTTCTTGTTTTGTGTTTGTTTGTTTGTTTGTTTGTTTGTTGAGACAAGGTTTCTGTGTGTAGCCTTGGTTGGCCTGGACTCACTTTGTAGACAAAGCTGGCCTCAAACTCACAGAGATCCACCTGCCTCTGCCTCCCGAGTGTTGTGCCACTGCACCCTGCTCATTTAGTTTTTAGAGTTTTTCTTTGCATTTTTGTTTGTTCTTACAGTAGCTTTTACAAAGGAATGCATAGTTAGGGTTTGTTTGTGATAGGATCTCACTATGTGGCCTGAAGACCTGGAACTCAGAGAGCTCAGCTTGCCTGTTGTTAATTTTTTGTTCTTAGATATATCAAAAATTAAACGCATAGCTGGTCATGTGGGACACACTTGTCATCTCTGCACTCTGAAAGGGAAGCAAGATTGCCATTAGTTGGGTTATAGAAAGCCAGACAGAATCTTAAATCAACAAACAAAAGCAAGCTCCTTATCTCCTTTTTAGTGTGAATTGAAGACCATGCACTAAAGTCAGGCACTAACATGTACCTGTTTTCTGCCAGAAGAGCATGGAAGAGTGCCACGCATGATTGGTGCACACCCTTAGTCTCTGCACTGGGAGGCAGAGGCAGATTTGAGGCCAGCCTGGTATATAAGTGAGTTTCAGGCTCCCAGAGCTAGTGAGACCCTGTCTCAGAAACAAAAAAAAGTATCAGTGGAAAATGATATTTTTACATTGTTGATTAACAGTATGAAATTTTACCTTCTCTTTTCAAAGTACTTAATGTGTCAGAAACCATAGTAATTCTGATAACTTTTGTCACAGTTAAGTCAAGTCTTCCTGGATAACCTTAATGAATTAAGTTACTGCTGGGCAGTGGTGGTGCACACTTTAAATCCCAGCAATTGGGGTACAGAGCAGGTGGGTCTCTGAGTTCTAGGACAGCCAGGGCTACAGAGTGAGTTCCAGGACAGCCAGAGCTACATAGAGAAACCCTGTCTCAAAAAACAAACAAAAGAGAATTAAATTACTGACAGGTCTGGAGAGATTGCTCAGCAGGTAAGAACACTCACTGCTCTTACAGAAGACCAAGGTTCAAGTCCCGGTTCTCTGTAGGTGGCCTACCGCCACAAGGAACTGTGTTTCTCAAGAACTGCTCTGATGCCTCTGGCCTCTGAGGGAACCCGTACTCGTTTGCACAGACATACACAGAAACAGTAATTAAAAATAAGTCCTGGGGAAAAACAATTCATTACTGTAATTTTCATTACAGTACAATATACTTAAAAAGCACACTGAACAACTTTTATTACACCAAGAAGTTGTGCCACATCAACTGAGTAAATTGTTATGAGGTCATTAAAATGGAAAGTATGAAGACTGAGCATCTCCATGGAAAAATGATGCTGTTGCTTGGAAGTAATCAATACAGAATTATTAGTAAAATAGGTAAGCATATGAGTACTTATTGGTAGGTAATGCAAGTAACAAAGTAGTTGGTAGGGCCTGAGGCATATTGATACATTGTTTAAATTTTCTGTTTGTTAATGTTTTAATACATTGATTGATTAGTTTTGTTTGATTGTCTATTTGGAGACAGTCACACTAAGTAGGTGTAGCTGTTCTGGAACTCACTCTGTAGACCAGGCTGGCCTCAGACTCAGAGAGATCCACCTGCCTCTGCCTCCCAAGTGTACTACTATGCCAGCTAGTAGTGTCTTTTAAGAATGAGTATCCTAAAAGAATCATCTTCTCTCTCCCTCCTTGGTCCAACATTTTCTAACACCCTTCTGTTTTTAAAATCAAATAGGATCTTTGTTTTAGAGAGGCTGAGAGATGCCTCAGCAGTTTAGAGCTCCTGTAGAAACCGGATCTGCTCTCCAGCACCCACGTGGTGGTTCCCGGCTACCCATAACCCAGCTCTAGTGGATCTCGTGCCCTCATGCATAGTGAACACAGTCTCTCCAGGCCGACACTCACACACACAAATCTAACAACAACAACGACAACAACAACAGCAGCATTTTTGGTGCTCTCTCTACTTTGGCCACTGTGGCAAGCATCGTGATTTACTTGTCTTGACTTAATTATTCTGAAGAGTGATGGTGAGTTCTGTTGTGTCCTTCCTGAAGGAGGGAGCTAACAGCTGAAGCTGCTGTGCTCAGTGCTCTTCAGATCACAATGGTGAGCTTCGGGTTGCCAGATTTGACCATGTTACAATTCCTTGCTCTTAACCAGTATCACATCTGAAGTACAATTATTTTGTTGTCCCCACCCCTTGTCTTATCTATATGATTTCTTACACAGGAATAAAGTCATATCATTTTATCCTTTAAGATAACTGTCTTAAAGCCTTCATTGTATGGATGTCCTAGGCCTTTGCACATGTGGCTACATACTTAAGACAAGTTTACGTAACATTCATTGTATTCAGTATTTTTAAAAAATTGTGTTCGTATGTCTGTGTGTGTGTATGCGTGTGTGCATGAGAGAGAGAGAGAGAGAGAGAGACAGACAGACAGACAGACAGAGAGAGACAGATGAAACTGAGGGACCAGAAGTAGGGAACAAGTGTTCTTCTTTATCATTCTCCACATAGTCCCTGAGACAGAGTTTCTCCCTCAACCTGGGAATCAAAATTTTCAGCGAGGCTGGCAGCCAGCAGCCTCCATGGCCTCCCATGCTGAAGCTGGGACATGTGCACAGATGTGTTACTTGTTGTGCATGATGGGAACTGAACGCTGGTCCTCGTGGTAAGTGCTCTTAACTGTTGAGTTGACTGCAGCCAGCGGAGAATACATGAATGAATATGAATTATCACATATCCTGTTAAGGGCTGGTCAGTTTAAAGACAGACAGGATGGTGGCTTAGCTCAACACACTCACGTATTCAGGCCTTTTAAAGAGAGGGCTCGGTATTTCTCTTTTTTAGACTTGAAGCAAAACTACTGACTATTACTGAGAATTACTAATAATTTCCAAGGAAGATTGGATGTGGTTCTGTGTCTTGACCCCAGCTGCCCATTGTCTGCTTGTCCAGTGGGTTTCTTGAGAATAGAACTGACAGCTACTCTGGAGCACCGTGTCCAATACATAGTGCGTAGGTGCTGAGTAGCAGCTCCCTTCTTGTACAAGGTGAGCACGGTATCACAGTCTTTTTTAAAGAATCATTTACCTAATCTATTTCATGTGCATTGGTGTGAGGGCCTCAGGTCTCCTGGACCTGGAGTTACAGACAGGTGTGAGCTGCCATGTGTGTGCTGGGAATTGAACCAGGGTCCTTTGAAAGAGCTCTTAACCACTGAGCCATCTCTCCAGCCCCCATGTCACCCAATCTTTAGCTTACAAGTAAGTTGATTTATTGCTATGCAACAAGAGAGATTTGCCCATGATTGAAAGTTGTGACGCAAGCCGATTTGGACACACCTTGTTGCTGTAGCAATTGCTCTGTTCTTCTCAGGATTTAAGAATGATATATTTTAGTTTGGGAAGGCTCTCCAGTTCCTGTCTTGTTGTTTGTGTCATCCATGGGATTGTTTGCGGGACATCTTCCTGTGGTGTCTGTAACACTTAGGAGATATAGTTTTGCCCAACATGGAAACTACAGGCTGTCACATCCTACTTTAATGACCTACTTGAATTTCTTCACCATTTTGTTGGTTGAACAAGCAAACAAGAATTGCATTTACTTTCACAACTCAAATTTCTTGGACATTTGTGATTATATCCAAATTGCTTTGAGCACTGATTTTTAAAAATTCTTTCATAGTAAAGTAACTAGGTGGGATTCTATATCCCATAAATTCTTATTCTGTGATTGTTTATTAAACCTGTAATGAGTTTGTTGGGCTAAGTCTCTGTTGGTTACTTAAAAGGAAGGGTTTTTGGTCTGACTGAGGCTTTCTTGTTACGTAGCTCACGCTGGCCCAGAATTCAGTCCTCAAGGCCTCTGCCTCCTAGTATTGAAATTATACTGGGTATTAGAAAAAGGAAGTTATTCTTACAAATTTAATTTTAAAAATATCTGTCATGATTTGAAATCTTTCATCATTATAAAACATAGCAGTCAAAATTTAGATCAGTGTTAGCTCTCCTGTGAGTTTTTAATACCCTGCAATAGAGCAAGTCTCTGGAAGTGTCGTCACTTCCTGCCCTAATGCTTACCCTATTCCATTTCCAGCTTTAACCCAGACTAATGCTGTGAGGGAACTAATTACCAAGGAGCCTGGTAAACATTTTGAGTTCTAGTAAAACTTCATCCAGAAATGTAAAAGTATTTAATTCTTTCTCTTTACAGTAAGTTTGAACTGATAAGGGTGTAGGTGGGCAAGCGGAAGTAATTATAAGGCCAGAGGCATTTTTGTGGTTTAATAGAGGCAGAGGCCAATTATTCAGTTTTTATTTAAGTGAAATGATGCCAAAAAAGGAGGTTCCTGCAGAGCAGCTGCACTTCTTCAGTGTCACAAGTGTCACAGACAGAACTTTTAAACGTGATATATAGCCGCAGAAGTAAGGAGGCTTTTGTTTGGAGTGCATGCTGGAGAACTCCTTTATACAAATCAGCCGGCAGATGACGGACAATGATGAAAATTTGATTCTTTGAAGTCATAATAGTCATTGAAATGTGTGAAATTCTGGTATTGAAAAGAGAGCGGCCAGCAAGACTCTCATTCCTGGGTGGCTGCAAGAAGCTTGCTGGGAGGTTTTTCTGCATTTTGACACCAACTTCCCATTGCTTGTACCTCATTTTGTTAAAAAGAAAAAAGTTGAATTCACACAAGCAGGGACTGATGATAACCGAATCAATGTTTATATGAAAAACTAATATTTTATCATTAAATATTATTAGGATAATTACATTTGTGACTAATAGAAGTAGGTTTCATTTTTAACCCAACTGTTTAAAAGAAAGTTTTACAGTTCAGCAAATCCACTGACTGTATTAATATGATTATTAGAACTTATAGTCTTTTTTTTTTTTTTTATTAATTTATTCTTGTTACATCTCAATGGTTATCCCTTCCCTTGTATCCTCCCGTTCTTCCCTCCCTCCCATTTTCCCCTTACTCCCCACCCCTATGACTGTTCCTGAGGGGGATTACCTCCCCCTCTATATGTTCATAGGGTATCAAGTCTCTTCTTGGTAGAACTTATAGTCTTAACTAGTGATTTGAAGTTCTTTGACACTAACTTTTTTATTCTAAAAAAAATCTATATCCTGTAAATTCTTATTCTGTGATTGTTTATTAAACCTGTAATGAGTTTTTTGGTCTAAGTCTCTGTTGGTTACTTAAAAGGAATTTAGAAGCATGAAAAGAACAAGTATTTCCTATATTCTCATTTTCTGGAGGCAATGAATGATTTTTTTAGTTAAAATAAATTATAATAAAGGAGAAAATTTTGAATGAAAAAGAAATTAGTAAAAGACAATATTGACATCTTTAGATCATTTCTTTTATAAAAATAGGATTTTAGAAAGATCACAGGAGATGAGTATTTTAGTGCAAAAGTAGAAACACATAGAGGATTCCATTAATTCAGCAGTTTAATTTACAGTTGTTTTATTTTATTTTATTTTTTTTGCAAAAGTTGAGTCACAGGTAGCTATTCGTAAATTGAAAGAGAAAAGAGATCATTGGAGACATTCACCGTAGGGCTCACAGAGCTTTCCAGGGTTTGCTTGGAATATTGGAGAGGGAGCATTAGCCCACTGCAAAGCACATCAGAGAACAGGTTCTTGTCACGAAGTGATAACAACAGTGTCAGTGTGTTTTACAAGTGTGAGAAATAAGTTTATCTAGGCTGCAAGTGTATCTGCAGGGACTTGGAACTTTCGAGCTTCTGTGACCATTAGGTGTCTCAAGTATGTGAGCTGTCAAGCCGTTTTATTGTCTATACTGCAGCAACTCAGTTGGGCTGCAGGCAGGCACTATGTCTTCTGCAGGCCAAAATAGTGAGTCTCAGGACAACTTGCAAGATCTTCAGTATTCAGAAACTTCTTGCTTGAATATCAGCTTTGAATTGGAGCATGTGTCAATAAATAAATAAATAATAAGTTCTATGAATAAGGAGACATGAAACATCAATGGTCATGAGTTCAGATATAAGTGTAAGCTTTATTGGTTTTATTTTGTCATGTATGCATCACAATTTAGAAATAAAAAAAACAAATATTTCCTATAATCTCATTTTCTGGAGGCAACAAATTAATTGAATGATTTCTTTCATTCAGTTGAAGAAAAGCTATGTAGCATAATTTGATTCACTAGAACCATGGTACAGAACAAGAGGGGTTGATGTGGGATTTGCAGAGGATGCCCAACAATTAATGTTACAGCATGCTTATAAAGAGTGTTTATGCCTTGCTGCAACTATGACAAGGATATATGATCTTACTCTTGGGGCTAGAAAGATGACTCGGCAGTTAAGAGGGCCTGAGTTGACTTCTCAGCATCACAGGTGGCTCGAAATTCCTGTAATTCCAGCTCCAGGAGCTGTGACATCCTCTTCTCATTCTTCACTTGCACTCACATGTGTACATAGCTGCACACACACAGGCATACACATTTATCAGTAAACGTTTTTAGAGCTATATTAGCCCAACAATGAAAATATTAGATAATAAACAAAATGGCAGCTAAAAAGAAAGAAATACGCATTGAGGACACCCCCCCCCCCAACACACACACACACGCAGTGCTGTGCCACTTCAAGCTCTAAGTAGAGGACTTTGCTTTATAAAGTCACTCCTTAAGATGTAGCACTAGGGCTGGGAATATGCCTTAGTAATAGAGTGCGTGCCTAGCATGGGTGACACAGTAAGTTCAATTCCCAGCATCTCCAAAAATAAAAAAGTGTGTGTGTTTGTGTGTGCCATGGTGCCATGCTGGGGATTAAATCCACACCTTGTAAGTGCTAAGCAAATGCCTAAAATGCCTAAAAAATAAATAAATAAAAAAAAATTAAAGTTTTAAGCCAAACCTGGCAGTTAAAAATTACCAAATGTTAACAGAGATACTGGGATCCCCCATTGGGTTTTTAGCCCCATTAAGGAAAGAATTTGAGAATCTCAGGGACGGTCTAAGTTTGAGTTTGAGTTTAAAAGGGAAAACCCCAGGGCAGCGAGCTGTACATCTTGTACAGTTGTTAGGTGGGGGTATAGAGAAAAGCCCATGACATTTGGTTAAGGCAGCATGAACAAGCAGCCACTTGGCAGTGATGGGAGCTTTAAAAACCAACACCAACAAAAACCCAAAGTACCTCCACATGCCTTTATCCCAGCACTCAGAGAAACAGAGGCAGGGGCATCTGTGAGTTCAAGGCCAGCCTGGTCTACAAAGCAAGTTCCAGGACAGCCAGAGCTACACAGAAAAATCCTGTCTCAAAAAACTAAAAAAAGAAAAAGGACCTTCCTGAGTTCTCACTCTGAACTTTGTGCTGGCTCCCTCACAGGGACTGCACCAGGGTGTAGGAGCTCTGGGAAGGAAAAGTCTGTTATCTCTAATAAGCACTAATTATTCTTTCTATCTCTTTAGCATGACCTAAGGTGAACCTACCCTCAGAGGGCTGGTGCCTCTGTGTGATTGGCTAGCCCCATGAGATTAACTCTAATGGGAGCAGACAATGCCAGTGTCTGCATGGAAGCAGATTCTATTCTCTTGGCTGGGAGGTAACAACTTTCCCTTAATGGGCCTTGTTGCTACCCTATAGTCAGTCATCCCCACTGAGGAAGTCATTCTCTACAGGCTCCTGAGGAATTACCATGCCTGCCCGAGAGGTGGGAGCAGAAGACATGCAGGCTTGTCCTCAGCTACTGGACACAAGACGTTCTACCCAGAAGATGGAGAGAGGGAAGGCAGCAGTGTGACGGGCTGTCGGAATCCAGGGCTGAGCACTGGCGTGGCGTGCACTAGGCCTTGAGTTCAAGTTGTGCAAAGGAGAGGGAAATGTTTTCCGGCCTTTTCACTGTGCCCCAACACCAGCCCCCAAATTTAGTATTTACAGACAGCACAGTGCAGATGTATACAAAACAGCATCAGGGTAGTAGTGACGTGAGAGAGAAAGATTATCCCGATTACAAACAAGTTAGAAACCAAGTGTATGGAAAGAGGAAATGAGAAGAGCGCGTCACTGATACGTAGGTGTTTAAAGATGTTTGTTTTCTTGTTTGTCCGCAGGACATCACTACTTTAACTGGGGTTCCAGAAGAGCACATCAAAACCAGGAAGGTCAGGATCTTTGTCCCTGCTCGCAATAACATGCAATCTGGAGTAAACAACACAAAGAAATGGAAGATGGAGTTTGATACCAGAGAGAGATGGGAAAATCCTTTGATGGGTTGGGCATCAACGTGAGTACTTTGAATATTGTTTTCCGATTTTCTATTGAAATAGTGATTTTTTTTTTCTTTAAAGATAATACTAATTTTTCTTAGGGCTAATACGTTTGTGAGAATTCTTTTTAGTATAGTTAGGTTTCATTACAATGTAGAACATGGAATTATATCTGTTCCTTTATGTATTATAAACATCCACATGTGTGTGCCTTAGAACAGCAAACTTCATAAGTACTAGCCTGGACACTGCTGAGATACGCATTGATATGTGGCATTAAACTATGAATAGTGGTAAAATATATTCTGGTAGTGACATTAATAATTTAGTGACACTAACTTGGTTTTGTTTTACTTTGTTTTTAGTTAGTTTGTTTTTTTGTTTTTTTGTTTTGTTTTGTTTTGTTTTGTTTTAAACAAGCTCTCGCTGTGTAGCATTGGCCAGCCGAGAACTTGCTATTAGTCCAGACAGGCCTCAGTGCTGCAGCTGTCATCACATCTTTCCTTAGTGCACCACCATACACAACTTCAGCTTGTTTTTAAATTAAAATAATACTCCTGTGTAGCATATATTTTGTTTGTTAGAGGTATGAAAACTAAAATCAGAAATTAGCTAATTTGAGGAAAATATATAATTTCCTGAGATCTTATGATTAAGATTTACATAATAATTAATTATAAATTAATTTTTATAACAGTAGAATAAATTTTAGAAGACATGTTTGTTGCCGTATCAGGAGAGTTTTTGTTAGATATTCTTCCATTTTAAAATTTCAATAGAATTATATTAGGCAAATTATGTAAAACATAGTTTCTAGAAGGATGTATCTTAAATTTTATATTTCATGTAATATATGGAGTTTTTGTAAATCATATTTTCAGAGACCTAAGAAATTTATTTTATTTTTATTTTTATTTTTAAAGATTTGTTTATTTTATATATTGCATATGAGTGCTTTTATCTGCAGAAGAGGGTATCAGATCTCATTATAGATGGTTGTGAGCCACCATGTGGTTGCTGGGGATTGAACTCAGGACCTCTAGAAGAGCAGGCGGCGCTCTTAACCACTGAGCTATCTCTCCAGCCCCGAGACCTAAGAAATTTAGAAGAAAAATCTTCGTCCATACATAGTGGTTAAAATGTTATGATCATTCTTTTGAGTTACATGGATTTCTATATGTTCATCTGTACCTGGGATTTACATATTAATGCATTTTCAGTGATAATGCAGTAGCAGAGCCTTGAGTCAGCAGTTACACTTGTGTATTTAGCTTGTTTCTGGGGAAAGACTTTAGTTAAGAATATAAGGCTAGTCAAGATGGCGGTGAATACTTTAAATGCCTATGTTTTGAAGGTTGGGTCAAGAAGATAAGGAGTTTGAGGCCAGCTTGGATTAAAAGCTGAGAAAGAAGAAGAAAAAATGAGTTGGTGTGAGGGAGGGGAAAAGGGAAGAAAAGGTTGAATTTTCTGAAATTATACATACCTATTCCTACCATCACAACACTAATGCCTAGATTACTAGATTAACTAGTAACTAGATTACAAACAACTAGATTCACACTAGAATAAACATACAAATGTATATACACATTATATGAAACAGCCTTCAAATAAAGACCCAAAGAAACATAGCACCTTGCAGTGACAGTTGTCAAGTAAAGGAATGCCCAGACAAAGGAGCTGTGATCTTACGGTGATTAGCTGGGGATGCTGGCCAGGCTGCTTTGTTTAAATTCCCATGCCTACCCTGTGTCTTCAGGGGGACAGTCCTTTCCTCTAGGTCTCTGGTGGTCACTGCTGTAAAGAACATTTCATAATGACTGCAGAGGAAGTTCAGAGAATTTTGTTAGAGCCTGCTTCAGGGCAGAAGGGCAAGAACAGGCCAGGGAGATCTGGTTACTGACATTTTAGTTTCTCAAATGCCAGATACCATGTTTTGTGTAGTGTATCTTAAACCTTATCAGTGGGCTTAGAAAATAATAATTTGTTTGCACAAATGTTCACCCAGTCATGATCATAGCATTGCTCCTAGAAATATCACACGTTCTGAAATACTGATCACTTAATATATGGGATGAAAATTACATACTCTCCATGTATAAAAGGTAAAGCTCTTTTCAAAATAGTTTGTCCAAAGTAAAAACCTATTTTTAAAACAAGAGTTTTCTATAGTTATTTTGTCGGAAGTGTTATTTTGCATCTTAATATTTTATAAAATTTAGTTCTTTTGTTGTAATATTAATAACCACTAACTTGAAAAATACAGGAACTGTCACATTTATTGATATTAGAATCAAGCTTTTTTTCTTCCAATGTTTAGCTTTTTTACTCTTTTTTTTTTTTTTTAAGATTTTATTATTTATTTTATGTGAGTGCTCTGCCTGCATGTACACCTGCAGGCCAGAAGAGGGCATCAGATTCCAGGATAGATGGCTGTGAGCCGCCATGTGGTTGCTGAGAACTGAACTCAGGACCTCTGGAGGAGCAGGCAGTGCTCTTAACCACTGAGCCATCTCTCCAGCCCCAATGTTTAGCTTCTTAATCACAGAAAAAGATAGTATAAAATTATTGCTTAAACATACTGAATTTTGGCTTCTTTTGTGATGTACTTTAAAACCTTTTTATGAAACAGTTAAATTGGAAGGTGAAGTTTTTACATTTACTTCAAAGCTTGCCATTTACAAAATTTACTATCTTGTGCTGGAGAGAGATGGCTCGATGGTTGCGGACTCTTCAACAAGGCCTAAGTTTGACTCCCAGCACCTACACTGGGTGACTCACACTTATCTTTAACTCCGGCTCCAGGGCAGTCTGACACCTCTGGCCTTTTGCAGGCACCGGAATTAATGTACATATACCTTCACACAGACACACATGCATACACACAATTTAAAATAATAAAAATCTTAAACTTTTATATCTGAAATAAATGAATGGCCTTACCATAATTTGGGTTCTCAGCCTCTCCATTTTATTTTATCATGATATATCTAATATTAGTATGTAGAACATAGGAAAAATACTTAGAGCCTAGGTATATATGTCTGAAGGTTTATGGTTGTGTGCAGGTGTGATACTGATGGTCAACTCTAGGGCTTTATACATGCTAGACAAATATTCTGAGTGATCTACATCTTCAGCTTATAACTTTCTTTTTAATGAGGTAGCTGCTTTATTTAATGGGAGGGAGAAAGTATCTATTCAATAAATGTCAGTACTTACACAGCTCTCTTGAGTATGAGGCAAGCCAATGACTAGATCTTATACCTAATATACATCTTTTTCTAAAGACCCAAAATTGCCTCATTTAGGTGACCTAGCCGTGACTTTTTCCCTAGTAGATTACCTTTGGTTTGCATCTGCCATGTGGATGGATTTAACAAAAACCTAGTCCTACTGATGGAGACGCATCACAGTTCAAAGCACGCGATCCTGACGCCCAGTGTCTGGACAGGGAATCTGTGTATTTCGGAGGCTCTTTCCTGACTTGTCCGTAGCACACAAATAGAAAGACGCAGATCCCTAGAGTAGACCATTGCCAGCAGAAGGCAGCTCTGCAATCCCTGCATCAGCCCGTGACAAAAGCTTCATCCCAAGTGCTTTTCCTGTGTCAGTGGAGGAGTTCTGGGGCTTGCTAGGGGAAGTATGCTTCGTGGCTAATGAGCATAGTTTTGGCTTTCAATATAGTGAATAAATATCATTAGTATCTATTTGTACTATTTAAAAAATAAATTTGAAAGGCCATCTTCTAAAGTGTGCCTTCACTTTTTAATACTGTAGTGACATTTTGTATCTGAAGTGCAGACTTCTTATGTTCTTTTAATTACCTAAGTCTTTTAAATGTTAGAACTCAAAGGTAAAAGTTTATCTTTATGTAAACTTAAAATATTATAAGATGCAAGAGTCATCACAAGTTTGGCCCAAGGTTTATTCAGTAAAAGTCGCCTTAATCCAGTAGGGTAGCGAGTGAGGGCCGGAACCAACCATTCCTAGGCAGTAGTAGAACAGCTAGTCGGCTGTTAAACTCTCGTGGTTTTTCTTTCTTCTTAAGCTTGCACGCCTCTCTGCGGATTCCTCCGTCACGGAGTCCGCCCTGCGTGTCTGGGTGCTCCGCAGACAGCCCTGGATTTTATGTCGCAGTTTTTGCTTTGTCAGGCTACGTAGCGCCTTTCTTCATGACCGTGTTCCTGTCTGTCTGGAATGCAGAGTCCTTAGGGGAAACTGTGAGCCATGTTCCCATCTAGTTCCTGAGGGAGGGAGGGAGGGGGGAGGTGGGAGAGTCCCCTCCAGTCATTCCTGCTAGTGCTCTGTCTTCCTCCAGTTCTCTCCATTTTGTTAAGAGTTTAAAATTGCTGTGTATGCATTGGTTAGTCAGGTACACTTCCTTAGCTACCCGCTTCTTTGTCATTCCTGACTTGGAACCCGAGTAGTTGAGAATTGAGCAAATAGATAAAGATTGAACAACGTACAGCTGGAGAGGATAAAGTATGAGAGATGTTGTGGAAAAGGTTGGTACTCAGAGTGGGCCATGAGAGATGGTTGGGGTGGACTCCATACGTGGGGGTGCTAGGAGAGGGTTCGCAGAGGCAGGAACAATTGAATTGGTAGGAAATTTCATATAGATTGTGTGTTCATAGACACAAGTCTGATGCGACTGGTTGGTTACTAGTCTGACCATACTCCACAAGAGCGTAAATGGGTAGGAGGTGGAAGCCACTGCGGCAGACAGTAGGAACTGTTTGAAGTTTCTGAACTGGCACTGGGTTTTGGAAAATAAATAATAGGAAGATAAGTCTGGTCACGTGCTAACGGGTGTGTTGGAATTTAAAAGAAGAGACAGAAAGATTAAGTTCTTGTTAGCAATATAACCTAGAAAGAACTATGAAATAGAGGAAGGAAAAGGAGAATGACAAACCAAGCTGAAAGAATGATTGATTGCTTGTTAAACTTTTGCTTGTTTGTTTATTGTTTTGTTTTGTTTTGAGACAGAGTTTCCTTGTGCAGCCTTGGCTACCCTGGACTCACTTTGTAGACCAGGCTGGCCTTGAACACACAAAGATCTGTGTGCCTCTGCCTCCCCAAGTGCTGGGATTATAGGCGTTCGCCACCACTCTTGTTACATTTTTTACCATTTAACTTACATGTATTTCTTCACAAAGCAAAAACAATTAAAAATCTGTCGTCTTTATAGGAAATGGATCTGTTCTCTTGGCTTCCAAAGTTTTTTTCCCCCTAATTTTTTTCACTATTCTTACTCTGAACTAAGTCAGTGTACCTATCAAAACTCAGGAAACCACTGGGTCATATTCATATTGACACTTTTGAGTATAGTTTATCTTCCACCTGAGAAATTATATGCACTTAGATGAAGGAATATCATTACAAAATTACCATTTGTTTTTGGTACTAAGACAGCTAAGCAATAGAAGGTTTTTCCTTTCTTACAAAGGGGATTTATTATAGAAATGCATACGGTTATAGGGATCATTTAAAAATCCCAGAAAAAGCAGCCGCAGTGTAGGACCAGAACTCCACCAGCATTTGCAGGACTTCAGATCAGGGCTCTGCTTATATCTTCTATCTTCCTGATGTCCAGTTTCCTCAGAGTATTTCCTTTTTTTTTTTCTCTAAAGATTGAGTAGCATGTAGTGCAGGCTGACATTAAATTCTCTATGTATGTGAGTCATGACGTTAAATTTCTAATCCTCCTGCCTCCATCCTGGAATGTTGAAGTTACAGGTGTATGCCACCCATTTCCAGTTTTATTCAGTTCTGGGGACTAACTTAGGAGACATCTAGGCAGGGACCTTACCAGCTAAGCCATCTCCCTAGACCCCTACTTACGTTATTTCTGAACAAGTATTTACCTCCGAGAGATTTACACTAAACACTTGTAGCAAACACAGGTATACTTTTGTAAACAAAAGTAACAGCAACATTTAGAAACCAGGGGGCATTGTAAAATGTCTGTGTGGATTTATAAACTGACAATACTCTTCTATATTGAAGAGCTCAGTCAGGTGTCGAGTCTTAGAATGTTTGTTTTTGTTTGAAGTACACCTCTGCCTTAAAGAACATAGTTAGTGATCCGAGAGTAGATGCTGTCTTGTTGTTGTTGTTGAGGATTCATGGTGCGGATACGTCTTAACTAGAGTGGGGTTAACGTCCCAGCCATCCCATTATAAGTAGAAAATGTTCTAAGTTCAAAATGTGTTTCCTACAACCAACCTGTAGAATGTGCAATTCTAGCAACACAGTTGTTTGCTGCTCTGGTCCAACATGGCTCACTGGCTCATTGCTGTTGCTCAGCATTCAGGTGAACATTTAAAATCTGAAAAACAGCTGGACAGTGGTAGCTCACACCTTTAATCCCACCAGCCAGTAGGCAGAGGCAGCCACAGGCAGAACTGTGTGAGTTCCAGGATGAGCTACAGCCCCAGCCCCGAGCTCAGTGTTTGTAATAATAATAGTCTTGGGAAAATTGCAGAGGTGCAAACCCTCAGAAACTTTATAAGTTTCAAATTAAGTTTTCACGTGCATACTTGATTTCCTGTATGTATTTTTTAACTGTATAACTTTCAAGAAAGATTTTGTCATTTTTTTCTGTGTAGCCAGGGCTACACAGAGAAACTCTGTCTCAAAAAAGCCAAAAGAAAAAAGAAGAAGAAAAAAAGAGAAACACTTTTCTGAAACAATGAGTTGTCTCAATTGGTAAAAATCAAGTCCTGTGATCTCCACGTGTACCATGGCATGCATGTACACACACACTCACACACTTATACACATACCAAAATATTTGTAAAAGACAGACTTTTTTGGGAATGAATATTGCTCAATCATCATCATAAGGTTGAACTTGAATATTTTTATACTTATGACTTTTATTATTAGATAATGCGTACTAGAAAAATCAGGTTTAACATAGAAATAAATTATTGTATTTAGAGATTATTACAGATAAAATATTCTGTCATAATTTGCTTGATAATATAGCAAAAGCATTATATTTAAGGCACTGATTATCTTGCAGCCAAAGCTGAATATTAAACCATGGAACCTCTCTCTTCTAGGGCTGATCCCCTCTCGAACATGGTTCTAACATTCAGTGCCAAAGAAGATGCAATTGCCTTTGCAGAAAAAAATGGTATGTTTGAGCTTCCTGCCTTCCTTTCTAAGTCGAGCTAAGGTTTTATGTTCTTAACCTTAAAACCACTTAATATGAAATATGGGCAGATACTCGGGGCTCTTCCCTTTGCTGGGGTTGTTGACCACTGGTCCTCAGCAACACGGAAGCAGAAACGACAAACTGGGAGCTCGGTGGCTTGTGGACATGAACGGAAATAACATTCCAGAACCAGGTGCAGGGAGGCAGATCATTTATTTGGGTTAATGAGGGTTATCTATAATGTTTTGGGGGGTGATTTCCAAGGTGGGAGAATGTCATTGGCTGACGGACTAAGGTATGCCTTATTAATGCAGAGAGGCACTCCAGGAGTCCCAGGTGCTTGCTGAATGGGTTCTTGTTGTGAGAAGGGGAGTTGGACCTGTAATTTCCCTAAGGACTGCGTGATGTTCTTCTGGTAGAGCATGTGGGGATCTGGGCTGCTCAAGGCAGAGAAGAGGAAATCTGGTCGAGGGAGCCGAGCCCTCCATTTTCACTGAGCTCAGCTCTTTCTGGGAATGGTGCCCTGCAACTTTAGCAGCAGGGTTTCCTGATAGTCACTCACCACCAAGCCAGAGTTTAATCCCTGACACCCCTTGGTAGAAAGAATCAACACCCACAAGTTGTACTTGGACCTCTGCATGCATGCTGCAGTGTATATGTGCACACACAATAAATAAATGTAGATAAAACTTTTTTTTAAGTATGTGGAATTTGAACTGAAAAAAAAAATCATTTTATGTATCTAACCCATTGGTTTTTAGGTTTGTTCGCTTTTCTCCACATCAAAATTTCTCCCTACCCTGATCACAAAATATGTAACTGAAAGTCTAGTGTAACATCAAAGACCAAACTTGAAATAGAGACAGAGAATAAGATCACTGGTTCAACACTTACCTAACAGTTACTTAAAATCTAATTGCATGTGTCATGGTCTATTTCAGTTTTGACATTTTACAGTAGAGCTCTTTCTTCTTTTGATCTAAAAATCTGAGGCCTATTATTTTACCTAATAGCCTTTTAATTACTTGAAGGTAGTTGTTATATTCATTCTAAACTTCCCTTTAAGCTTAAGTGTAAGCATAATTTCAACAGTGCATTACATTTATGTGGTATAAGAATATATGGAAGCTCTTGGGAAAGCAATAATATATTAGTTTATGGTGATCTTGCTACAAACAAATTTTTAAAATTCTTTTTAAAAAATCATTTTCTGCTATTAAGTTAATATATTGTAGTGAAAAGGAGGCCTTGGGGCTAGAGCAGTATACTCAATTTTTTGAAATTATGTGTTTAATTTCATATTGGATTTAGTGTTTGTTTGTTTTTCAGTTAAAAGTACTTATAAGGGGCTGGAGAAGTGCCTTAATGGATAGGATTGCTGTTCCTTTGGAGAACCTAGATGCCATTTCTAGTACCCACATGGCAGCTCACAGCTGTCTGAAACTCATACACGTAGTGTCCAGATATATATTGCAGGCAGGCAATACACATGAATAAAATTTTAAGATAGAACATATGGCCAGGCACAGTGGTGTGCACCTGTAATCCCAGCACTTGGGAGGCAGAGGCAGGCGGATCTCTGTGAGTTCCAGGACAGCCTGGTCTACAAAGGGAGTCCAGGACAGCCAGGGCTGCAGAGAAACCCTGTCTCAAAAAAACAAAGTACATGTGAAATAAGAACATCAGGTGTGAATGTACCTAAAATGTAGGCAGCTGTTAATGATTGTCTCTGACCTCACCTCCCTCCCTTCGTCTAGCAACTTTGCAGTACAAGATCTGAGCTTCCCCAGATCAGGTGCAGACAGAACCCCACTGAGACAGGAAGTCCGTCATCATAGAAGGAGCTCAGTTGTTATCCAATTATGTCAGGCTTTGACCATTGACCTTTCCAGGAGAGTTCCACATCAGTTTAAAGTACATTGTTAGTATAAGGTATATATGAAAAACTAGTGTTATCTAATACATTTCATGTAAAAATATAAAGGCACTGTAAATGTTTCTAGAATATTTGTTGTACTTCCTTGCTTAGTATTTCGTAGCCTATGATTAAAAGTCTCATGTCAGGATCAAGGGTATACAGGGCAGTGGCTGAACATACCATGAGCTTAGAGCCAAATTAACTGTGTTTGAAACCATGGCTGGTCACCATGACTTTGCACTTGAGTTTCCATATGTAAAGGAGAGTTGCTGTGAGGATTAAGTAAGTTAATAAAAGGCAAAGTTATTAAATATGGTCTGACACATCATGCATAAAAGTACATAAGTATGCCACCTTAGTAATAGACCAAAAGTGTTTGTTCAAAAGGGCTAAGTGCACTTTCCTTGGACACTTTTTGGCCAAGTTCTCAATTTTTTAATATATTTTATTAATTTATTCATATTACATCTCAATTGTTATACCATCCCTTGTATCCTCCCTAAATTTCTTACACATGAAATTGCTGTCAGCATAACCATATTACTAATTTGATATAAAATAACATTGTAAAATATTTCTGTATTTTAATTAAACAGTCCTATTAATGTTTTTCATCCTTTCAGCCTTCCATACTTCATGTCTCACACCTTCCAAATTACTCATCCGGAGTTTGTATCATGAGTTCAATAACAGGAAATCTAATTAAACTGTTAAATCCCTTGCTAGTCTTTCTCTTAAGTGGTCAGAAGGCGCATATGACTAAGGTAGCTATGTGAACTGCAGGTGTGAAGTAGACGCTGCTGTTATTGAAATCAGGTGATTTTCTAATTTGATTTACCTCCCCAGGAAAGAAAGTTTGTTAGTCAAAGTCAGTAGGAAATGCAACTTGAGAAAGCTCGGCTGATAGCGACTTAGAAAACTCTCACAGTGGATTAACTTTTTCAGTCTGCAGAACTGCAGACCTGTCTGAGTCACTGATCTGTCTTCAGCACCTTCACAAAGCCTGACATAATCTGTACCCAGTGAAGTGAAGGACTCTTTGGTCTCAAGAACTTAAAGCTACACTGATTTCCAGGCTAATGCCATGTTTTGTATTCACTGTGGCGTTTGTGACCTGCCGTGTTTCTTTAACATTTAACATTACGTGTCTTTAAGTAGGTAGGCCCTACTTTCTCAGGAATAGTGGAAGCAAGGTGTCTTACTCACTGCTCTGTTGCTGTAAAGGACACCATGATCAAGGCAACACTTACAAAAGAATTTAAGTGGGAGCTTAGAGTCAGGGGTTTGGTCCATTGTCGTCATGGCAGGGGCTGGCAGCAGGCCGGGGTGGTGCTGGGGCAGTAGCTGAGAGTTACATCCTGACCTGCAGGCAGAGAAAGCCTGGGCAAGTGACACACTTCCTTCAGCAAGGCCACACCTCCTAACCCTTCTAAACCTATCAGTTCCTCTCCTTGGTGACTAAGCATTCAACTATATGAGCAGTCAGTTTTATTTAAACCACTATACAAAGTCTAAGTAAATAGCTTGGAGAGTTACAGAATCCTCACAGTTTGAAGAATCTTCTCTAAATTCCCCAGCAATGCTCGCTCACCATTATGATTTACTTCTCTTAGACTATTGTAGGGCCATAAAAACAAACCTTCCTTTTTCCCACACCTAACATCATTTTATTGGGAACTAATGCTATAAAAAGTTAGGTGAGCCAATGTCTAAGTTACCAAATACAGAGCCCTGAAATACTTCAAACAGATGGGATGTCATACACCTGTAATCCCTGCTCATGGGAGGCTTGAGACAGGAAGATCAGGAGGTCAAGGTTATCTTAAGAGGTGGGGAGAGAGGGAGGGAGGGGAGAGAGAGAGAGAGAGAGAGAGAGAGAGAGAGAGAGAGAGAGAGAGAGAGAGAGAAGGGCGAGGGAAGGGAGAGAGGGAGAGGTTAGTTGGTTCAAAAGCACCAACACACAACATCAGCTGAGTAAGGGGCTAACAACTAGGACTCTAATTCCGCCTTGTCTTACCACACAGGATAGCTTGGCCAGTCATGCGTCACTACACTTGGTCTTTAATGCACATTGTTTTTCCATCTTTGAAATAAGAAGATGAGTTGGATGGGACCAGCCTATGACCTCATTGTTTTCTCTTCAGGGGAAACGTATTGATGTTGGTGAACTCTTCAAAGACACTGCAGTTATGAGTAGTATATGCTTGCTTTTCAGTAGTGTCCAGCGGCCAAGATAAAACTGTCACAAAACAAAAAGATAACTTATATACTCAGAATACTCTGAAAACACTATATTTTCTTAGTTTTCCATGTCCCTAATATCTAAATATTAATTTTAAAAAAGGAAGTCATGAGTATTTCCTTGCATAAAGTCATTTGTAGAGAATCAACCTCTGTTGTACTTTGAGAGCTCAGGCAACAAGTGTCTTCATGACAAAGGTTAGTATTGGAATAAATAATCCTCCTTAGAGCCCCGGGAAGCATGAACAACCATTACCCTCATTTGCCACTCAAGAAAACTATGGTGTAGAGACATTAAATAACATTAAGTAGCAAGGTCATGTATTTACAGCTTGAAGAAATTATATAAAAAGCCATGGCCCAGTGAGGTGGCTCAGCCAGTAAACACTGATAGCCTGAGCTGAATCACTGGGCCCACATGGTACAAGGTATATATAGTCCATGGTGGCTTAGCTCTGACAGTGGTAGGACTGCATTGTTGTAATAGTGGCCAGTTGGGCATGAAGGCCTGAAAATTACTACTACTTGTCCTGTGACAGCAAAGGTGAGCTGATCTCTAGTTAGTTCCTCATTTTGAGGGTGCAGGGATCCCTTCTGCACACCAGCCAGGCACCCTGCCCCCCCACGCTGACGGTCAGGGATCCCTTCTGCACACCAGCCAGGCACCTTGCCCCCCACGCGTTCTCCCCCAGACCCTGCTTCTTTCCCTGTTTCCTCCCCTCCCCATTCCCTCCCATGGGGTAAGTTCTTTTCCTTCTAACTTATAAAAGAACTTTTAAAATTCTAGTTTCATTTTTGGAAATTAAAATATAATTACATTATTTCCCTTTTTCTTTCCTTTAACCCTCTCACATATACCTTCTTCCCCTCTCTGTCAAATTCATGGCCTTTGCCTCTTTTTTCTAACAATTGTATTTATATATGTAAAAATGCGCATACATACACAGTCCACATAATGCTACTTGTATGTCTATTCTTTCAGGGCTGATCACTTAGTATTGGATAACTAATAGGGAGCTGTTTGCTGCGGAAGACTATTTCCTCCACTCTCAACACCCCTGAGTCACCTGTGGTTCTTTACCTAAGCTTGGGGCCTGGTAGATTTTCCGCCTTCATGTCGGTGTGTCTGTTGGTGTCATTCTTCTTCAGGTCTTGTTTGTGCAGCCATGTTGTTAGTGTTAGCATACAGGCCATTCAGCTGGCTTGCTTTCAAGGTCCTAGCAATTGCTTTTGTCATCACCTGCCACCTGTACCAGGTACAGGGGGTGGGGAGGATATCAGAACACCCCCCCCCCACACACAACCACTTCCATCCCACTGTGTTCTCCCCTCCCCCCTTCTCTCTGTCACCACTGTTTCTCTCCCTCTCTGCCCCTAACTCTTGCCCCAGGCTCTCACCACCACAGTCAACCTCTTTATACCAGATCTGTTGCTTGGTGTGATTCCTCAAGAGGGTGCACACCTCAGGACAAGGTTGTCGTGGTGCCACTCCACCACGTTATCACTCTATATCACAACGGTTAGATACAGTTAGACTACAGACACACTGTTCCTGTCTGTAGCCTCTTTCTCGGTGTCCCTGGTAACTAGGAGCAGGGGTTGTGTTGTAGATGGAGCAGCTGGGACTAAGCACCGCTAGTTCTCTGCACTGTGACCAGCTGTGGCCTCCCTCTGTGGCAGAGATGGGTTTCCTTGTTGAGCGGAGAGAACTACACTGATCTGTGGGTATAGGGTAAGTATTTAGAGTAGAGCTAGGGCCTGTGCTGGCCCAGTGACGAGTCAGACGTGGGTTCTCCTCCAAGGCCCCTGACTTCACTAGCCATGAGGAGGAGGCTAGGTTCCCAGTACCCAACGTGATTCCCCCTTAACTGAGCAAGCCTTAAATCCAGTTTGAGAGCTGCTGGTTACCACCAAACCCTTTGAACTTTTACAATGATTTCTCCCTGAAAACTCTTGCAGTATAGTTGTGCACCTTACTTTTTTCATTGCTGTAGTATTATGCCAGTGCTGTGTGGCTGGGCTCCAGAGTTAAATCATTATGTAAGGCATAGATGGTCCTGACGCTCGGACAGTAGTATTTTGCCCTGACTACTAAATTCTAAGCACCTATTCTAAGGGGAAACAGAATTTTATTCATCTTTATCTTTAATGTGTTGAGTACATATTGGTAAATTTCAATTAGTATGGCTAGTGAATTATTCTCAGATTAAGTTACATTCCAGAAAACATGTTGAGTAATTTGTAAATTCTTTTCCATATCATTTAAATTTTTCTATGTTATTTTAATTTGCTATTGCTTCTGTCTCATAGTAGATCTACTAAGTCTTTCTGATTAGAAATTTGAAGGGAAAGAAACTATAGAAAAATGACTAGCAATTTTAAAAAATTATTTATTTTATGTATATGGATGTTTTGTCTGCATGTATGTCTGTGTACCAGATGTGTATCGTGTGCCCTTGGAGGTCCTAGGACTTGGGTTACAGAAAATTTAGAGCCACCTTGTGGGTGCTGGGAACTGTACTTGGGTCTTCTGGAAGCCCAGCCAGTGAGTGCTCTTAGTCACTGAGCCATCATCTCTCAAAGCCTCACGTCAGTTTCCTGCATAAGAGCAAAGTGAATTTCTCTTCCTCTTGAAGTCTGATGATAGGCAAGTCATTGAAAATAAAGCTGACAAATATGAGACTGCTGCGAGGCCAGAAAGCTGCAAGATCTCATCTGGTAAAACGTAGAAGTTAAAGTTTAAGCTTAGAGGCGAAGAATGCATGGTGAACTGGATATGGAGGTCAGGGCCCAACTGTGGATGTCAGTTTTCTCCTGCCACTCTATGGACTCTGGAGACAGCACCCAGGTTGGCATGCTTGGCAGCAAGTACCCTGAGCTGCCGCACCGTCTCACGGGCCCAGATGGTCTTGAGCTTTCAGGTCGCATGCCTTAGAACAAGCGATGGCCCGTGCCAGAGCCGCTCTGAGCAGGGTGGGCAGCTGACTTCTAGCCACCGCCTCCTGTGATGGAAGTTGTCATGACGGCTGCATTCTAGCTTATGAACATTTAGTCAGTTTATTGTGGATAGATTTTGTTGTGCAAAATACCTTACTTAACCAAATTAAAAGTGATACAGGGCCAGGCGGTGGCACATGCCTTAGAGGCAAACAGATCTAAGTGTGAGGGCAGCTTGGTTTGCATAGTGACTTACACACACACACACACACACACACACACACACACACACACACACACACACACCAAAAACAACAGCAACAAAAGCAGGATGCAGTGGTGCACGCCTGTAATCCCAGTACTCAGGGAAGCAGAGGCAGGCAGAACTCCTTTAGTTTGAGGACTGCCTGGTCTACAAAGTGAGTCCAGGACAGACAGAAACTGTTAGCATACCTACTCTCAGTCTGCCTAACAACCCGTGACATCATCACCGGCCAGCTGCCCATGATACTCTCTTCCTTTTCCTCTTCCTCTGCTCTCTCTCTTTCTCTTCCTCTCATGCCTCTCTCCCCTTGGGGTGCCCCTCCCCCTTTCCTGCTCTTCCGTGTTTCTATAATTAACTTTTCTATATCATATCTGTTGCCGGCATCTTGATTTTCATTATTTAGTAATCTTAGAAACAACAACAACAAAACAGATACAGGAATATTTGGAGTATATCGGATAATGATAGAGCCTTTCATGGGGAACCAAGGCCCAGAAACTTGTCCACCACCAAAACTGCCCAGAACCAGTTAACTCACAAACTCAAAGACGGAAACCTAGGGAGCACTGAGGACGAACGAGTCTTAGAAGATACAGAGCAGATTTACAGGTAGGAGCTTAAGACTGAAAGTGAAAGAGTGAGGAGTACCGCAGGACGTCCTGGGAGAAAGTGGCGGGGAGTGGGGTGTCCTGGGAGAAAGTGGCGGGGAGTGGGGTGGGTGGGGCAGGGGCGGGCGTGCATGCGGGAGTTTGTGATTGCAGATCCTTCCAGGTGCTCTGGTACCATGCCCTCAGGATGTTTTCCAGAAAGGGATACCCTCTCAGGGAACAGAGATAAGGAAATACAGACCATGTTCCTGGCATCTTCCAGCCTCTGGCAAGGACTAGGCTGCCCACACACTCAAGGACATTTCAAGCTTTTAGCCAAGAAAGAAACTGGTCACTTTTCTTTGTGGCCTTTTCACCCTGAACTGCCTAGCAGTTCTGTGTCCTGTTACCATCAACAGTAGGAAAGACTCATTACTCTGGTGGCTTCTTGTGTGAGAAGTTTCAGTCTGTACTTGCTTGGCCTTCTTGCTTTGCGGTAGGACATTTTCAGGAGAGTGGGCTGTACAGCTGTTGACTTGACCTGGCAGTACCCTAGAAACAGAGAGGAGAGGGGCGGCCTCCAGTCACACAGCTTCCTCTAAGAAGGTCCTGCTTTTCGCCAGTGGTGCCGCCCCTTTGTAACCAAGCTTCACTTGAGCCTTTTGGGGACATTTAAGTTTAAACCATGACAGTCAGATAAAGGGAATTCAGAAAAGCTCCCTTGGGGAGAGAAGAGCCAGAAAGAGGAGGGAGAGGGCTAGGGGGCCCGTGGCTCTGAGGTGGTGCCTTTGGCTTAAGTGCTCAGCAGACTAAAGAACCAGCCTTGGAGATACCTCTTCCAGAGCCACAACACATACACGCCCGTTTGTACAAGTCCCTACAGCAGTAAAGGCTTTTCTGTCAAACTAGTGGGAGCTTATCCTGCGTTTTTAAAGGTGGTCACCCTATTGCAGAATTCTTCAAAGTCCTCTCATAATGCTGGTGGTGTTCCCAAGCTAAATGTGATCCTTGTTCTAAAGTCTTACTTTTGTAAGTGTTTTGAATTTAAAGAAGATAAAGAGAAAACCTAAGATCAGTCATAGTGTCCCTAATCTGTGGAGCCCATGTCTTTAAAGTCTAAGTACAGTGCTGTTTCTGACACACTGGTAGGACTAGAAAATTACTCTAGATCCACACTGGCCATATGGGAGTGAACACCACTAGGTATCCCGCTTAGAATTACAGTGTGCTATTAATTTAAAATACTCAGTAGATTTCAAAGACTTAATAAAAACCATTAATGATTTTTTTCACACTAAACGTTAATAATCTTTTAAATACTTTGGGCTACATATGTAGTTCAAACTAACTTTTCTTGCTTCTTTTCATTCATTTATTTAGTATAACTCCTAAAAACTGAAATATATGTTCACGCATTTGCATTGGACAGTGCAGTACATAGGATATATATGTGTGTGTGTGTCTGTCTGTCTGTCTTTTTACATAAGAATGCTCTCACTCCAGAGACTAAAAGAAATGTCTTTCCTCTGGCCAGTTGCTAATTCCTGAAGTGTCCCCTGCTTCTCTTTCTCACCAGGCCTCACTCTCTGTGGAAGGCTGGCTCTCTAAAGATGGGCAGTTGGGAAGTAAAGGCTGAATGTCACTCATTCAACATTTTTCTGTCCTTTGCATCCTTCACACCTCCAGCTCTCCTAATCCTAAATATTTGCATACAAAGTAAAGAAAATACAAAGATTCCATTGGCTTTTGGCTTTAATGCCACATCTTTTAAGATAACTTGTTTGTAAAAAAAAAAAAAAAAAAAAGTGGGGGCGTAAGAGTCTGAGGCATCCTCTGAAATGCAGATGAACCTTACTTCTTCTCACTGTGGCCTGCAAAGACCAACCTTTCTCACCCAGATGGCTTTTGTCTTTCCTTGTGCTACGGGAAAGCTTGGCAGGAGGAGGGAGCTACCTCATGGAGAGAGGCGGTGGGAGACAGCTGTGGAAAACATGGATGGCAGAAGCCTAACATCTACTACCATTTACATGCTAATAAAAACCAGAAATGGCTTTCCCCCTCGTTTGATCTGATTTGGAACTTGGTGACTTTTCTCTGGTATGGTATTTTACCCCCTGTGTTCTTCCCCATTGTTGTTAGCTATAAAAGTCTTTGAAATCCTCAAAATGAAGGAAGGTTTTCCTGAGGAATAAGAGAACAGAGCAGGCTGTGAAAGTGCTTTGTGGTCATGGTGGGTCTGTTGGTAGAGAAAGCCTACCTCTGAAAATAGAGAAGCAGGAAGAAAAGCCAGCCTTTGCTTTCCAAGGTTCACACAGGGCATGGCTGCTCAGCAAAGAGCACTGAGGTAAGCCCACACTGAGTGGAATTCGAGTGGCATGGCTTCAGGTTGCCCCACACAAGAACAGAAGGAAGTCATAAATCAAGGCAGATTACAGTCAAGCAAGGAAAACTGTTACAGGTTTTTCTTTCCTTTCTTTTTAAATTGTTTTGGTTTTGTTTTGAAACAGGTTTAGGAGACAGGGTCTTATGTAGCTCAGAATGGCCTAGAACTTGTTTTGTAACCTGGGTTGTACTGGAACTCATGTTGATCCCCCTGGCTCAGGCACATGCTAACCTGCTTAAATTATAACGCATGCCGCATCATGACCAACAACTTCTAGCTTTTGTGTCCTGTCTTGGGGGAGAAAAACCAGGATATGGGCTCTGAGTACCTTTTGTTCAGTTAATGCCCTCCATCTCAGGGCAGCATTTCCGTGCTCCAGCAATCTCTTTGTAGAGATAAGAATACAGGAAGCTTGCGGTAAAATGCACGGACGTTAGGGAAGAACAGCAAGGGAAGAGATACAGTAAGTTTGCTGTGTGTCTTAAATACCTGCATGTTAGTCTCAGGTAAATGAGTGTAGTTTCCAAGTTAATGTTTGTTGACCTAGACGATAGGTCTAAAGAAGGTAGAATTCTTTTTAAGTAACAAGTGGTTCTCTCCTATTAAGCAAAACAGAACAAAGATTTAGATGAATGTAAATAAGTCGGTGACAGCTTAACAAATCTCCAGGAACTTATCAGTTTATACAATTGAGGGACTAGGTGGAGACAGACTTCCCAAGGCAAACAGATAAGGAGAAGAGCCGTGACTTCAAGATGGCTGGCTTCTTCCTCATCCTGAAGACATAATAAAAGCCTGGCAGCTTAAAACAAAGGCCTTATAGGGTTTTCCCTTCTTTTCTTCTGACCGCAGACCCCAGCTGATGGGCTGGCTCCTATAGGTTAGAGGCCAGCCAACCAGCTAACCCTAGATTAGGAGAGGGAGCGGAAAACTCAGAGACTTAAAACCCCCAGGCCCCCTCTGCTTTGGGGAAGATCTACTGCACCCCCAATAAATACCTTTCTCCAAAGGCTGGTTCTTCCTGCTCCTGTTGGCAGTGTTTAATATTTCTCTCCTGTTACGTGTTGTGCTTGAGGATTTTCCTGCCTTTAAAATCTTTAATTGGCTGAGAAAACAAAGCTAATCAATACTCCTAGACTGGAACACCACAGCAGACATGTAAAAAGCATAACCTTTTTACACATCAAATTTAACCTCACATGGCTAGGGTGGCTCCTGACTGACCATCTCTTCAGAGCAGCCTTGCAGTAATAACCTGCCAAATAAATGTACATTACCTCAGATGCTTCCCTTTGCAGTGGGAAAGAGCCTAGATTTAATGAGGTGTCCTGTGGAGTCTCAAAGGGGTGTGTGTGTGTGTGTGTGTGTGTGTGTGTGTGTGTTGTTTAGGATTTCATTTTGGAGTGACAAGTCGAGGGTCAAGTATTGTAGCTCAGCTATAGGCACATACCCAAGCATAGAAAAATCCTGGATTTGCTACCTAGCACCAAAAAAGCGATGTGAGCAGGTAAGCTTGGTATAGGTTTGTAGTTACCTAAAAAGTAAAAATGGGCTGTTCATTTCAAAATCACAGTAAAACCTAAAAAGTTAGCAGAAGGTAGCAGAACTGTAAAAACCGTAGCTCCTACACTGGTGCCCAAGAACTTGAAGTCAGCAGAAAGCTTATCAAGTCATTGTGATAAACCAGAATGTTTGCCATGGAGGAAGGTGCTAGAAAGAGCAACCTTTATTACATACATGGGGACAGTAACCTAGGACCTGAGCCCAGCAACATGAAGCAAGCTTTGCTAAGATTACTATAGATTTGATGGGATTCTTCAGTCTTACAGTGTCTGTATGCCATGATACAGGGAAGTCAACGTTCTGGGTCTTCAGGCCTGTCTTCATTCTCTTGCCCCTTGATAAATAAGGCATATCCTGTCATGTTGCCCACAAAGTTTTTGCATTGTTTACATTTTTAAAACTGCCCTTATTAGATTATCTTTCAACTTGGGTTTCTTTGGTTATGAAATCACAAAGGGAATAAGTAGGAAATTGTGAACTGGAAGTGGTGGCTCCTCAGCTCGGGAGGTGGAGGCAGGAGGATCAGAAGCTCCTGATCATCCTCTGCTACATGGTGAGTTTAACACCATCCTAGGATACGTGTGACTCTGCCCCACCCTAAAAGGGCTAAATTTGATGAAATGATGCATGTTTGTGCTGCAGTTTGGCTGGGCAGAGGACGGTGTAACGTAGGTACCTGTGTGCTTGCCCGTTCAGGCTGCTCCTTGTGCTGCTCCATGCTCTCCTTCTCTGCATGTGGGAGACATGAGGGTCTTGTGTCCTGTTTCAGAAGATGGGTGGGCAGACAGCTCTTCTAGAGCTTCAGGGGACAAGAGCCAGAAATCAGAGTGTCCTTCCTGCTGTTGCTTTTTCATTATTAAATACACAAATGTCATATTTGGGCTAATGTTCCCTGAACCTTGTCATAATTAATGGCTCAGTAAACCATCTCACTTAGTAATAAATAATCTAGATATCCATTCATTTCAGTTCAGTTTAAAGGTATTTTATTTAGTGTGTGCGTGTGTGGAGGTCAGACCATAACCTGAAAGAGTTGGTTCTCTCCTTCCACCACGTGTGCATTCCAGGATCATCTCAGGCCCTCAGGTCAACAGGCATGGCGGCACGCACCTTTGCCTGCTCAGCCTGTTACCTAAGGTTTTAATAATAATCTTGGATAATTTATTTTTAAGTAAAATTGCCGGAGGAACTAATCAACCCAGTTAAAAGACACTTTTACAGTCTCATGACTATAAACATTAATCCAAAGTAATGCTGGTTTATTTGATTGGTAAATTTGTGTAACTTGAGAAAGAACATATTCATAGAAAAAGAATCTATACTTAACCAGTCTTGGAGGTCTCCGTGAGCCATCCAGCAGATTCATCAACAGATGCAGGCATACATCCCCACCAACGAAGTGTGTGCCTGTGCTCAAGTCCAGACGCCAAAGCACAGAGAGCACGCCTAACTCCGCTTCTCTGATTTTAATTTTGCCATGAATTTTGTGTCTTATTTTTACAAGTCTGGCCATTTGATGATCCTAGTTAATGAATAGTTTATACAAATCTATTCTGTTGGGTAAGGAAGCCGAGAATCAGGTTAGTTAATCTTTGCTATTTTAAATCCAAATAAATTAAAAATTTGTACTTACTGAAAAAAATAGGTCTTTGGTATGAACTAATAAAGCTTCACAATTGTGCACTTATTCATTTATCTCTGGAAGTTTAGAACTGAGGTTAGAAGTTCCACATGACCACCTCGAGCAGCATGTCTGACTCAGGAAAGCCTTTCATTCCTTCCTTCGTGTGTAGTGTGAATGAAAGTGTGCCTTACACTGATCACACAGTGCTAATGATGGTGTGGAGAGCAGAATTTATAGGCTGGAGCCTAAATACGATTCTTGTCATTACTTGTCCACCTGTGTCTGACATAACATCTTGTGACTAATAGATAAAAGCTTTTGAAATGCATTAACAGGCAACAGACAACATCTGAGGAGAGCCCTTGCTTTATCCTGCCTAATGTTCCCACCAGTGTATTTTAAAAGTGACTCGATTAAAAACTTTGTTCTTTTGCTATAAAACTTCATAGTTAGCAAACTGGAACGTGAATTTTTAGTAGACCTTATCTGTAGTTCCTGGCCATGATCACTCATATTTAGCTTGTGAATACAATGAACACTTAACGTTAAAGAATTTGTTTTACTCATGAGATACAAAGAAGCCAGGCAGATGTTACAGTCAGCTCCGAAAAGCAAGGGTCTGACTGGGGGCACATTAAAACACTACCAAAATGGCCAAGAGAGTGGACAAGAGAGAGAACATCCAGAGGCATCTGGAAGAGGCCAGAGCAGAGACAAGAGAAGGCAACTGGACATGTCCAGGGCTGTCCCTGAGAGCATAGTGGAGAAATAATGGGACAGTAGTGGGGCCAGAGTGGGCCACTGTGTGTTATAAAGAGGGTGGGAAGTGAGCTGTCCTCTGCACCAGCCTGGAGCCAGCCAGGGGAGCAGTGGAGGAGGTGGGAAGGGCTAACCATGCTTTGAGATGCACGGCAAGGACATGTGAATAGGGTCTGAGGGTCTGGAGGCCAGCACTGGCTTTGGTATGCACCGTAGGTACGCGTCAATAGGGAGCCAGATGGCTCCTAGGCCGGAGGAAGGGCTCTTCCTGGCAGGCGGAGACTCTATTCATAGGTTCCTGAGGAGTGCTGACAGTATGCATTTGCAATCCTATAGTCCAGTGTGACTGAGCCAAGACTGTCATTTTGTACCAGTGGGTTTGCCCTTAGGGGGTGCTTGGTTTTTGTTTTGTTTTTTAGTTCTAACAAAGACAACGTGAAATTATGTGAGGTCAAGGGATGTTGATATAAATTCCAAATCGAGACAAAACTAGTATTTCTAGAGTAAGGTCAGGAGGTGGAGATAGGGTGGAAGTATGCGCGTGCCACTGTGGTTCCCACTTTACAGCTGATAATCAAACTCTCTGGTGTCAACAGAACACTAAAAGTCGTGGGAAAATAGAGGTGAGTTCCTCCAAGCTGCTGTCAGCTCCCTTCACCAGTTGAAACACTAGTCAGTTGTTTGTGTCTTTTGGATTTTTTTGTTTTGTTTTGTTTTTGTTTGTTTGGTTTGGTTTGGTTTGTTTGTTTCTAGAGATAGGGTTTTTCTGTGTAGCCCTGGCTGTCCTAGACTCACTCTGTAGACCAGGCTGGCCTCGAACTCACAGAGATTCACCTGCCTCTGCCTCTGGAGTGCTGGGACTACAGGTGTGCACCACCAAGTCCGGCTATTTGTATCTCCTTCTAAAGACATGTTATTTAATACATTATTGATTCATCTACACTGACCTTATAAACAACAACATGTTAACTCATACCTGGAACAAAACTTAACTAATTTTTAAAATGTTTTGTTTTTGTTTTTTCGAGACAGGGTTTCTCTGTGTAGCCTTGGCTGTCCTAGACTCACTTTGTGGACCAGGCTGGCCTCGAACTCACAGCGATCCACCTGCCTCTGCCTCCCAAGTGCTGGGATTAAAGGCGTGCACCACCATGCCTGGCACAAAACTTATGTAATACCCACATCATCACACCGTAGTCTTCTGGCACCATGCCCAGGAACCACCCACAAGACACAGAAACCAAAACAAAAAATCTGGCTCTAAACAGACCTTGATGAGGACACTTGTTTGGAGTCTGAGGGCTGGACCAAGAAGGGAGCGACAGTGCTTGGCTGGAGCTGAGCTGGAGGCAATTCAAAGTCTGTTTCCTCCTGTGCAAATCACAAGTGACCACAGAAGCTTGAAGTGTATTGATTTAGGGGCTACAAATGAATTTTATGAACTCACAGCTGAGTATTATTTGTACCAACAGCCGACAAAGGGTTTTCCCCCTACTTACTCTTTTTTTTTTTTTTGGTTTTTCAAGACAGAGTCTCTCTGTGTAGCCTTGGCTGTCCTGGACTCACTTTGTAGACCAGGCTGGCCTCGAACTCACAGCGATCTGCCTGCCTCTGCCTCCCAAGTGCTGGGATTAAAGGCGTGCGCCACCACGCCCGGCCTTACTCTTTATCCCTAATCCCTGATGGAGAGATTTTAGCCGGCTGAGGTAATGCAGGTGGGAGGAAGAAGGTTATTCCTTAGACACCCCGTACCCCTAGCCCCAGTAGAACTTGGAAATCATTTTTCTTATGGTAGGATTCTGTGTGGTGGTTTGGTGGGGTTACTAGTATATTGTGAGTTAAGTAGGATTCTGGAAATTCTATGCATAGCCCATGCCTCAGATTAATTACCTCAAAATTACTGGTCATGATTTTTAAATATTTTTACATATCTTTTCAAGGAAGAAAAATATGTGTTCTAAATTTCCTTTTTGTTCCTGGTTTTTCAAGACAGGGCTTCCTTGTGTAGCCTTGGGTGTCCTGGACTCACTTTGTAGACCAGGCTGGCCTTGAACTCAGCCTGACTCTGCCTCCATGAGTGCTGGGATTAAAGGTGTGCACCACCATGCCGGGTTGTGTTTCAAGTTTCTAAACCAATTTTCAACTGTGCTTTTGAAACACAGTAATTATTTGATATCCTGGTTTGTTTTATGGCAAATTATGAATAGGATGTTTCCAATTAATGCATTGGAAATAATGTTAATCTGTATAGCAGTATTTATTTGAAAAATAAATTTAAAGAGACCATTGACTGTTGCGTCGGAGGGTTGTGGTATCTCACAAGGAGCTTTGTCTCTAGCAGGTACAGGATGTTTGTTACCCTAACGAATCTTCCAGGCGCTGTGTGTGCCTTTGTTTATTGACAGCATATGTCCGTTCACAGAAAAGACTGGTCTTCCATTTTATCCTCAACCTTAGCACTTCCATAGTGTTTTCTAAAAGAATATCTAAGATATGTAAAATCATTTCAAAGTGGGATCTTTTTAAAGTGAAGTTCCTGGGAAGCTTTCTACCTGTCCTCTTTAAATGTTTGGTGTTTGCTTTGCCTCCACTGAGTGCGAGAATGCCAGTCTATAATCTGGTGAAATGTCCTGAAACATTCAGTATTTACCAGTGTCACCCCCTTAGCATCCCAAAGACTTGTTTGTTCTGGTCCCCAGCTGTTTGTGTTGTATTATGTGCTGTACACTTGTTGCAGCACAAATTATTAAACTGTTCACTTCCATTGTAATGAATGTCAGGGTTTGTGATTATGTCATCAAAGGAGAAGAACCTTTCACAGGACTGCAGTCGGGGTTTCTAGAGTAAAATCTGTCATAAGCACTAAAAGAACAAATGAATGTTTCTCTGTATGTTTACTACTCAGTCATAGATGAAATGGTTCTGTAAATCAAAATGAATGGACTTCTCTTTATCTCATATGAAAGTCATACGCTAACATTGCCACCTGGCTTCTTTTCAAGGGCATGTGTGAAAAGACTGCACCAATGATTGTGTCAGAAATAGAACAATCCAGCCAGTGTAAAGATCCACAAAATAAGATGGCCTGCTTTTGGAAAAGAAATTTGTTATTGACTGTTAAAGATCACATTTACGTTTACTAAGCATTTGCCAGATGTACTTTACACTAGAGCTTAAGGTTCAAAATATTTCTGTGAAAGCATTCTACTGTGTGAGAAAGCAGAGTCAGCTCCGCTCATCGTGTAGGTGCTGGTGGGTGGATTTGTGGCTAATCTGTGCCATATGGCTACTCTCTGCAGTGGGAAGTGATGGCAGTGCCGGGAGCTTTACTCCATCCCTGGGCAGCTGCCTGGGACTCAGTTACTTTGATCTTCCTGTTGCACAGCTGGAAAAAGCAGGGCCTGGTTTTGAATGACCCAATAAGACGACATATGGGACACTGTCATAGACTGCACCTTCACTTTAAACAAGTGTTCTTCAGACAATGCTCTGCTCATCTCAAATACAAGGTTGAATTATTTGTTTAAAAAAAAAAACTACCTTAAAGTTGAGAAAATAGAAATTTGGACATTGTGAATATTTTACCAATACATTTTCTATGCTCTGTTTCATATAAAATTCTTCCTTTTAGGAACAAATTTCAGATGAGGAAAAAAAAAAGGAGCATGTGTAATTCATGTAATGTCCCCATTGCCAGGCACAGGTACATGTTCAGTATCTCTGCAAGTGTTATTCTTAGAGTTCCATCTTGGCATGGCCCAGAACAGAGCAGAATTGGGAATCCAAAGTCACATGGTCTCTCTTACTTTCATGGTCTGCGATGACTGCCATCAGCCTTCCTTAGAACCTTTCGTTGCTTTTGTTAAATGAGTGTGCAGGTGTTTGTCCTGCTTTAGGAACAAGTCTATTTTCCACAGAAAGACATGAAGGGACACAGTGTCTCCCTCTGTCCTAACAGTCAGGGAGACTGTGGTGAGCAGCTGTGGAGACCACATGCAGACTGCAGGTCTCTTCTGGATTGTTATCCCCATGGGTGACAAATGCAATCTAGCTAGGAGACAAGCTAAACCAGTTTGGCATTTTTGTGTTTAAATATTCTATTCTAATTTCGCGGCACTGACCCTGACAGCACTTTGAAATCTCTAACCAGAACAGATAATAAATCTGTGCCTAGGTTCTGTGTACGGTGAGCAGCTAGAATTCACAGTATTTGCAGGTCTTGTTTCCTCGGGACACCGTTAAACTGGAAAGTCTGTGCTGGCAGGTGGTAGGGGGTGAGAAAGCATGTTCCCACTCACTGTTTGGCAAGGAAGACCATAGAATTCTTGAGTAACCAACCAGTGACGGTCATAACAAGCTACAGGAGCAACCCTGGGAAGCCTGGTTCTTCTCCAGAGTTGGAAAAAGGTGGAGTGAGCACTGTGGCCACAGACTTCATCTTGAGGAATTTTTTAAATAAAAAAAACCAAAAAACAAAAAACATACGATCAAATTGGAAGAAAGTGGACAAAATAAAAATCGTAACTACAAGATATATAAAGCTGAATTTCTTTAAATATATGAACTGGACAGTGTATGGCTTTAAAGTCAGCCTAAGTTGCAATGGCTTTGACCGTTCTTAGCCCTATCATTTAAGGCTTGTTTATGTAGTCTAGGTAGAAGTAAATCATAACCAAGTATGAATAACTATATTATACTTATAACTTGTATGTAATTGCCTGCCTTCTAAGCCATGTAACTTGCAGACTCACAGACCTCATTCCACCTGTTGGGGATTTTTTGTTTGTTTGTTTCATTCCTTTGTTTACCATCAGTCTCTAAAAATAGTCCTTTACACATAATAAGCTATCAGTACTTTAAATGAATAGTAAATGTTCAGTAAATACCTGTTGTATCTTCATTAAATTTTGCTTTTAGCAGTTATCAGCATCTGCTAATTGATGTGGAAAATAACTGAGTTTAAAGTATGTAAATGATCATCCTCCAACTACTCCATTAACTTATCTAATAAACCAGATCAATAGTTAATAACTAGGTTATTGCTCATTTGTGGCGCGCAACCTCGCCGATAAGGAGCACGCCACACTCAAGATTCTTCTGACAGCATTTATTGAATCAGCTCTTTTTGATGGCAGATGCGAAGGACCCCGAGTCCCCCAAAACCCGCTGCTAATATGCTTTTTCGGGAGGCGTGCCGAGTCCTCATTGGCTCACTCAAAGTGCCTAATTAGCATGTAGTAAAACACGCTTTGCGCAAACGCATTAGTGAATGGTTTCGCGCCACACGCAGGCACACTCAAGGCCAGACAGCCGTGAAGAACCAGGAAGCAGGAAACCGGCGCCATCTTGTAATGGCGATTGCGGCTCCTAACACTCATTGTACCCAGTTCATCACACAGCAGACATGATGGGTCGGAGGCATGAGCAGATCCACTCCTCATGACAGCCTTATGAAATGGCTACAGTTTGTTCTCACGACATTGTATTGAAATAGAAAGAACCAATTAATGCACTTATTTTGTAAGACCAGCTTCTCTGAAGCTGCAGTGTTTTCCCAATGCATAGGGAAGTACTCAGAACACGCACCCTGAGAGTGATACTGAGCACGTGAGCCAAATGGGTGCTCTCAGTATGTTTTCTCTTAACTACTGTATTGTGCTGAGTTCCCATACATCACACAGCTAAACTAAGGCATCCATCCAAAGATTTGCCACATCCCACACTCTAGACACCTCAGGGAACTTACACAGTGGGAAAGACCATTCTGAAGCCATGGAGCTTCCCTTAGGATTGTACACTTTTATTGTCTATTACATTGTATGCACTTATCTGCCATGAAAAAAAAGGAAACGAAATCAAACCAAATTTCTGTCACTTAAAGCTAGCCCAATGTTGAAGCTAGTCCAGTGTTGATAATGTCTTTCTGATTTCCCATTACCTTATAGGTACTGGGCTTTGTTTGCACAATGGGATGATGGTGAATCCAGTAGTTTAAATGATCAGTTATTGCATTCAGGGCTACTGTTTTCTTTTCTTGGACAATTACAGTAGGATAGGTACTTTGAGCTCACGCATCATGGGTTTGTTGTTGGTTTTTGTTTTTTTGTTGTTGTTGGTTTTTGGTTTTTTTTTTTTTTTTTTGGCGTCGTTGATAATTCCTACTAAGGACCTGCTGGCGTGAGAGTTACTCATTTACTTTACTCATGAAGAGACATTAGAATTCCTTAGAATTGAGCTGATCAAGAAGTCACTTGCTTTGACTCTATAATATGTATTTTAGACATTTTATACATGATGAAGAAACATGCTTGAAGATGAGTTATTTGAAAGAGTCCTGAGAGAAAAGAATAGTGGGAAAATGAGATTTATAAAGAAAAATAAAAGTTGTAGGAGTTGCTTAGCCTAATGGAACAGTTCTGCCCAAGGAGGAGTGTTGATTGGATTGTTCCCTTCTGTAGGGACAACTAAAGGCCACTCAAACCCAATATTCTTAGAAGTAACTTCACTCTCCACAGTTAGGAAACACGAAAAGGTATTTGGAGAAAAGATACAAACTCAGAAAACATTTTTGACCAAAGGCTTTCAGTTTGGTTTGCCTTAAACTCTGCTGAAACTAAGTGTTTTAAGTACACCCCTCAAATCCCCACCAGACGTTTGGATCCAACTGGTCTCAAAGTTTGTGTTGTTGGTCTATGATTTGAATTAATCACATTAGTTCATTAAACAAATGTTGAAAATAATTTTACTTGCGTTAGTAAGGGGACAGAACTTGGTCGTCTCAAGAGGAATGGGGGAGAACTATTACCTCAGATGTGTTCCAGACACTAGATCTTAGAGCAGGAAGGTGAGTTACACTATTGCGTGTTCTTTGTAGTAGTTAAAGGTGTCCCATGTTAAGCCATGTATAGAAGTCGGATTCTGTGTAATGCATAACTGTTGGTAATTAAGCAAGAAGTTTTAAGTAAGTAGAAATTCAGTCATAGGTTATATCTTTGCTTTGAACTATGACAACTCCTCTTCAGGCATTGTTCAGACTTTTGCACACAGGATTGAGAGGAAATAAATTACTAAATATATTTCAGGTTTGTTAACATTTATTCCTGTTGATAAATGAACATGAAATTATAAAAGTTAGCCTCTGCTTGCTTGTTGCTTAAGTATCCTTATTAATTCTGTTCCTGTGGGTTTTGTTTTGGTTTTGTTTTTTCACTAGGGTGGAGCTATGACGTGGAAGAGAGGAAGGTTCCGAAACCCAAGTCCAAGTCTTACGGTGCAAACTTTTCTTGGAACAAAAGAACAAGAGTATCTACGAAATAGGGTGGCACTGGCTGCATCTCCGCTTGACTGTGACTAAAGTCAGCTGGGCACTATTTATAGTCCATGGATAATGCCCCTCTTAATCTCCTAATAAATGTGACCTTGAAACTACAGGTACACTGGGCGGTTTCTATTTTAAGTGTTTTTGATGTCTCACACTGAACACACTACAGTTTCCTGTACAGAGAAATTCAGGGTGTCCATCCCTCTAGGAAATCTTAGCACTGGACTCTACTGAAGTGGGTGCCTGGAGTCAGCTACAGGTGTTTTCTGGTTGCTTTTTATAGCCACTCCCAGATCAATATCATAGAAACTCCGAGCCATCCTTACTAAACTACTGTCTTTGTCACAGGTACAGAAGTACATGATTATACTGCAACCTGATAACCCTCTATTCAGCTTCCTTGTTAGTTAGTGCTTTGTATTTTCTCAGTGCTTGAAAGTGGATGGACTTGCCCTTTTCTGCCTTATGACATCTGGTGATTGTGAGTGCTTCCAGTGGAGATCTTTGATTCTTAGGAAATGAAGATTCAAGAGAAAATAAAACCAAATGTTTGGGGACCTTTAGTGCTATTGTGTTTTTAAAATGTAAGTAAATACATGTTATTGCAACTGTGTGCCCTAAATGATTATCCATGAAGCCATGCTCTCATCAGTCTCTTAGAAAATACAGTGACAGAGCTGGAGAGATGGCTCAGAGGTTAAGAACACTGACTGTTCGTCCAAAGGTCCTGAGTTCAATTCCCAGCAACCACGTGGTGGCTCACAAACATCTATAATGAGATCTGGTGCCCTCTTCTGGGGTGCAGGCACACATGCAGGCAGAGCACTGTATACATAATAAATAAAGAAGTCTTAAAAGAAAAGAAAAAGAAAATACAGTGGCAACTAGCCTCCCCCCATGCATAACCACCTTATCATGTTTTCCATTTTGCAAAGATGAAACACAAATCCAGACCTAAAAAGGGTTAAATAATGGGCTCAGGATGACAGTGGTTCCAGATGCAGAAGGTGATGCAGTAATTGCCTGCTTCAAACCTTTCTACTATGTTGTTTACGGTAGCAGATTTTTTTTAGATTATATGTTCTTCAATGTATAAGTTTACACTTTCTCCATTATTTCATGTAAATGCTGGTAACACGTTGCTGTAGCTTAAAAATATTCATCAGAGAATACAGTTTGGTTTTGAGGAGCACACTGGCAATCCTTTAGGAACATGTGAACCCATACTCCACTTCATTCCAAGGGACTGCATCTAGTTAAACAGCCAAGGACGGGCACAGAGATATACACAGGGATTTTCTCTGCAAAATTGTTCCTAAGAACTGCTAAGTAGAAACAGCATGAATATCTAGTTGAAGGTAAATGGAGAAATATGGAACAATTAAAGTGAAGGATGTGTCTGGGCTGGGAGAAACGGTTCAGCAGGTAAAGGTATCTGTGGCCAAGCCTGACGACCTGCATACAGTTGGTCCTTGGGGCCCAGGTAGAAGGTACATCCTTCATTCCCACACTGGCATACCCATGCAAGCACTTGCACACCCAAAGTAAGAAAACATCAAAACAAGATACAGCTAGATGCATTTTTAGAACATGTTCAACATTCATTACTAAGGAAAAAGAAGCCAAAAATATGGTCCAGTGAGAAGACAATTTCATTTAGATTGCCTTCAAATACATAACATTTTAGGATGCTTCTACTTTATCAGGCTTACTTCAACTACTCAAATGGGCCGTAGTTTTAGCTGTATTGCCTCCCTTGCCCCCGCTTGCCTTCCCCTGTCTGATCATACTTTTCCAGTCTCGACTTCACGCATCCATAACTGTCTCCCTAGGGAGATCCACCCCCCCCTTAACCCTTTATTCTGCACCTGAGCTCTATGGCTATACTGACTATAGGTGCTTATCGAAGACTGAACAGCTAACATCTACCAAGATGTCAATACATACTATATTTGTCTTTCTGGGTCACCTGACTTGAGGTGATTTTTTTTTCCTAGCTCCATCCATTATTTACCTCCAAATTTCATTTGTTAATGGCTTATTAATATATGTAAATATATAACTTTTTATCCATTCATCTATTCACAGACATGTAGGCTATTTCCAACGTCTGACTACTCTGAGTAGAGAAGCAGTAAACGTGGTTGAGCATTGAAGAGAAGAGAGAATTGGATAACTCAGTCAAAGAAAATGTTAAATGTAAAAAAAATCCAGGCACAAAACATCTAGGAAACCTGGAGCACTATGAAAAGACCAAATCTACAAATCATAGAAATAGAAGGAGAAACAAGACCATAGAGGAAAATGTCCCCAGCCTGAAGAAGGGGGTGCCTATCGAGGTACAGGAAGGAAGCATAGCGAACACCAAAGAGACTGGACCAGAAAGGAAACTCCCACAACACACAATAGTCAAAACATGAAGCATACAGAACAAAGAAAGGATGTTAAAGTTGCAAGGTAAAAGACCAACTAACACAAAAGCAGACCTATTAGAATAACACCAATTGCTATGGATTGAACCCAAATTCAAACTAAGTAGTTGCACTCAGACACCAATTTGCTGATCCTTAGGAAGGTTTTCTGCACATCTGTAACATGAAGAAAGTAAAGATTAACTGATGAGGCTACCTACTCACCATGTGATAAGCTGCCGATGACACTTCCTGTGTGCCATGAAGGCTCTCTGTGGGTCCTGTCTCTAGAGAGACGCCTGACTTCTTCAGCCCCACGAAGCTGATCCTACAGAGCTAACAGGACAGTTTGGTGTTTTGTGCTCTCTGCTTTGTTAGTTGTTAACCATTTCTTTGATAGAATAGAGTGCTATATAGAAAATTATAAAGAAGACATCAAATATACTACTCTAATAGTTATACAGTTAGGGTCTGTTTCTGGTGATTTATGCCCTTGTATACATTTTTATTTTCATAAAACCAAATTGCAATACCACTTTACATTTGAAAAACAAGAAAATCACACTAAACACCAAACCCCTCTTTTCACCTAATATCCTGTGATTTCTGTCAGCATTGTTCTACCACATAATCTTACTTTCCAGACAGTGTAGATTTCAGTATTTAACATTGAGATTTTTTTCCCTTTTAAAAAGTTTCTTGCACTTTAGTTGTAGTTGGTTAGCTGGCACGTCTTCAGCTAGACTGTAGACACATGGAAGGGAAGGACAGTACGTTCAACATCTGTGGCTCGTCACAGGCTAGGATAGTGCACACTGCATCCTTTGAGTAATCACTGAAAATACTGCTAACACTCACCTAAAAATTACACTGAATACTCAAGGTACTTATGAAATGATTTTTTTTTTTAATTTTAGGAGTCAGTATTAAAAATATATAATTGTGTTTTTCCTAAATAAAAAATAGTAATCTATCAAAAAGTCTCACACACTGAAAAAGACCATCATGTAATTAGTATAGAGTAGATTTCTTTGGAGATAAATTTCAGTCTTAAATGAGTTTAAGTCATAAAACTGCAAAGAAAATTAGGTTCTGGTTTGTGGTTTAATTGATCACCTATAAATATAAACCGTCACCAGTGGCCTCTGGACTGTAGTTAAAGGAGGAGGTCCAAGCCGAGGAAATCACATGCTGGGGTTTGGGACAGCTTGGGAAGGAAGCCTGAGTGTCTTCACTTGTTCAGGAGGAGGCGCCCAGCTCAGGAGGAGGAGCCCAGTTGAGAAGGAGGAGGAGCCCAGTTGAGAAGGAGGAGGAGTCCAGTTGAGAAGGAGGAGGAGCCTAGTTGAGGAGGAGGAGGAGCCCAGGCAATTGCATTCATCCAGGAAGCAGCCAAGGGTATTATGTTTCTCTCACCACATGCAGAACCAGCATAGGGAGGAAGGGTAACAGTGCACTGTAATAGTATATTTTCTCTTAATCTAAAAGTCACAGATATTTTTATTTCACTAGAATTTCCTTCCAAGTTGTTTCGTAAAAAGATAGAATATTTGATGAAGGACACTCAGTTAAGTGACATGGTTTATTAACTACCCTCCCCCCCTTTGTGTGTAGCTATGATTTCATTGCTAAATATTCTAAATATTTCAGAATATACCTTTTCAGGAAAAAAGCTTAACATGTTACCCTCTATACATTATAATAAGTGTTACAATAAAAACAAATTAATGTATTCACTCAATATTGTTACTTTGCCTAATAGTGTTCATTGCGGGTGGCAGGTGAGGGAATGAGAAAGGGTCTTCCCGAGTAGCCCAGTCTGGCCTTAAAGTCATGTCCTGGGTAGCCCAGGCTGGCCTTAAAGTCATGACTGTTCCGCTTCAGCCTCCCAAGTGCTTGGATAATAGGAATACACTACCAAACCCAGATGCAGTGTTGTTCTTCCTAGGGGATTTTAAGAGTAAAACTTAGAGTATACTCTAATAATTCACACTTCTGTTGGACCTCAACCTCCCTTTTTCCGTGGTTTAGTTTGGTTTTCGAGACAGGGTTTCTCTGTGTAGTCCCAGCTATCCAGGGATTCCCTCAGACCGGGCTGGCCGTGAAATCAGTGATCCACCTGCAGCTGCCTCCCCAGTGCAGAAATCAAAGGCATGCACCACATACCCAGCTTTGCTTTTCTTAATGTGTATGTGAGTTTTGCCTGCACAGATGTACGTACAACACATGCATGTAGATATAGTGCCATTGGAGGCCATAAGAGGGTGGCAGGTCCCCTGGAACTGGAGACACAAATGGTTGTTATATATGGGAGCTATGAGCCAAACCCAGGTCCTCTGTGTGAGTAGCAAGTGCCCTTAACTGCTGAGCCATCTATCTCTCGTGTCTAACCCCCCTTAATGATTTTTTAAATTAAGGATCAAATCAATAATCACATATTGAATATAATTGTACCTAAAACATTTCCTGTGCTCTTTGTTTTGTTTTCATATCATTGGCATTATTTAAGAATCCAAATTAGCTTGGCGCTGTGGTGCCCACCTGTAACCTCAGCACTCAGGAAGGAAGGCAGAGGCAGGCGGATTTCTGTGAGCTCGAGGCCAGCCTGGGTCTACAAAACAGGTCAAGGACAGACAGGCAGGGTTACACAGAGAAACCCTGTCTCAGAAAATCCAAAAGAAAAAATAAATTCAAATTAGTCACTATGTAGAATATTCTTTGGATTTCTTTGTATCTTCATGATAAGATTCAGGTTCAACATTTATGGCAGGATTGTTTTTTCTATAATAAGTATGTCCTCCAAAAACTCACTTCTGAAAACACAGGTCACTGTCCAGATACGGCTAATGTTAAATTTGATCTGTTCTGATGGTACTAATAGGAATGCTGACATTTCTAAGGGTATGGAGCCAGTTTCCCAGTAAATTTGTTGTGTGGCTGCTGGGACTCAAACTCAGGTCTTACTGACTGTACCCTCTAATTGAGCCATTTCTCTGGTCCATGGTTATTTTCTGGTTCTGTCATTTCTTTCAAATTTACTAACTGGCCCCAACTAGGTTTGTTGTTGTTGTTGTTGTTGTTGTTGTTGTTGTTGTTGTTGTTGTTGTGAATGTTAACATTTTCATGTTAATCACCACTGGCTTATGGATTCCTTTTACTCATGTTCCTTACTGCAGTGCCATTACAAGCTCCTTTAACTGATCGCTGTGTCCTTACATTTTCTTCATCTCTTTCTGAGTAAGTACTTGTTACTCATTCACTCCTCAGACCTAGAATTGTGTCTCTAGGGAGCAGTGTTCCCTTTCGGTGGAGAGCAGGATTTAGACGTCAGTACTAAGGTTTTGTAGGTTCTTGTTACAGCTAAAAACCCACTTAGTAAACAGTTCACACACACTTAGTAGCCGGTACCAGTCCTGGTGACACCAGGGACACCGTGGTCCTCCCTGAAGCTCGTAGTCTCCTTAACAAGAGAACTTGAGACAGAAGGCCAAGGGCAGCACCATCAGGGTGGCAAAGAAAAGCTCCAGGGCAGGCTGTCTATCCGTCCACGTCTGCACTGCCCGGAGGAGGAGGAGAATGGAAGAGGGAGGGAAAGGCTGCCATTAGACTGTCAGTGGCCAGCAAGGGGCTGGACAGGGGCACTGCATGGGGTGATTTAGAGACAGAATAAGGAAGCTATAGTATCAGAGAGCGCATATGGATGAGCAAAGTCCAGAAAAAGAACCAAACAAAACAAAAAATCAGTTACACCTTTCAGAAAAAGGCAGTCAGATCCAGCCCAACCTCAGTTTCTAAGGAATTCTGGGAAGGAAAAGTACATTATTTTAACATGAACCCTCTTCCTAGAAGTGACCTCGACCCCCCCCCCTTAGCCAAGTTCTGCCCAACTGGGTTAACTGTTAAGGGAGGAGACAGCATGCCGTTCTCTACTGTAACAGTTCATCTCTAGCCCTTTCTCTCACTCTTGCTCTCTCTCTCTCTTCTCTGGTATCTGCTGTCAGTGTGTTTGCTACTCATTTGCTGTGCCCACTGTAAATACAAATGGGTTTAAAGGAGGTTAAAGCACTTGCCTTACACATGCAAAAGCCTAAAATTGGTCCCCAGAACTGCTAAATGGATGGATGGATGGATGGATGGATGGATGGATAAAATTACTGCTCTGATAGCACCAGCAATAGTATAGGTTTTTAAAAGTTATATGTGTGTGTTATATGTTACATGTTTTATATATATACATACATATATAATATATATCTTCAGAAATAAATTTATACCTTTAATCCCAATACTTGGGAAGCAGAGGAAGGTGGATCTCTGAGTTCGAGGCCAGCCTGGTTTACAGAGTGAGTTCCTAGACAGCCAGAGCTATTAGAGAGAGCCTGTTGCAAAACAAGACAAAAAAAAAATTTGTACAGGGTAACAAAGAGTACAGTGTCCTAAGTTACCTGAATTAGTTGGTAATTTGGTACAGAATATAGTTAGAATTCATCAACAGAACAGCCGGTAGTCAGATCTCCCATGACTGTAGTTATGACCAGGGTGTTCCGTGTGAAACAATGCAAAATGAAGAAATGTTGGGAGAATTTTTAAATTGGCATCTATAAAAATAAGATACTTCTTTAATTTCCCATTGTTGTATAAAACAAGACAAAATTCCTAGCATACTTTGTTTAATGAAGCATTTACTTTTTGGTGTGATTTGGTTTTCTGTTTATAAATATATGCATGAGAAGATGAATTCACTTCAAGTTATATCTTACACAAGATCCAGTAAGCAATCCAGCTGCCCGTCCATGGCAAACAATATGAAATGTGTGAAACACAGGTCTGGACTTTACCAAAGCAGCCAAGATTCCTTGGCTATACAGTGATCTATGGGAATAAGGACAATGAGAAAGAGAGGAGGAAGGGTGACAGCAGCCCCTTGGGGACAGCGCTCCTGGTGAATGAAGAGGAGGTGGGACGTGAAAAGTAGAGGAAGCCAATAGAGGGCTCTGTAACGGAAAGCCTCTTTAGGATCCAATAGAGGGATCTATAACAGAAAGCCTCTTTAGGATCCAATAGAGGGCTCTGTAATGGAACCTCTTTAGGATCAGAGCCTGCACATCTCCGGATTGCTCAGTGATCTCTAGCCCAGAGGATGATGCCCCAGAGCACGTCATGCTTTGAGGTAAAGGAGGTGGGAGTGTCTCAGAAGCAAGGGCTCCTTGGCCTTTTCCATCTTTCCTCCCCTGGTGCATAATAGAAGCCATAATTCCTCTTCCTTGAGGAGTAGCATTAAAAGCAAGAACTCTGAAGAAACAAGTCTTAATGCCTGAGAAGGCTGTTCTCTGACCTGTCTGCACTGTCCCTCTGGGATGGAAGAGCCCTTTGTGACTGTATCCTACTTACACAGAAGCTAAAGGAGTCCCATTTGTAGGCTCAATTACCTTAACAATTACACTTTATTATGAACTCATTAAACAAGCCTACCTCCCTTACAATCTGAGTAGCCTAAATAAGAGGAAAAAGAGATCAAGGAAAACAAGAATGCAACCTGGGAATCAGTTCCTAGGAATGAGTCTCCTGGCACAGTCAGCAGGCAGCAGGAAGGATTTCAGCAGATCAGCAGGTCCACCAGTGTTGCTGCTGGAACCTGGAGCAAGCGGAACCTGGAGCCTCTGCTGGAGCCCAGAGCCTTGAAGCCCCTCCCTGGAGCAGTTCTCTCCAGGAGCACTTCGAAGCAGAGTGATGAACAGCCAAAAAACAAGTCCCAACAAAAAGCCAAAAGCCTCCTGTTTTGGGTGGGGATATATATATATTTTCCCCCCTCAGTCTGTTCAAGGATGTTTTTCAGCTGGCAACAACCAAGCTCCCCCAAAGAATGGTTCGACTTCTAAGTGGAAAAACATCCTGTTCTCTCATATCTACACAGTAAACATCCTGCTCTCTTCCCCATCCCACTCTTGGGACCAAATAGAAACATGTTTTTCTCCCCTACACCCATTGGTACAGATATTAAAGCATTACCACAGAACTCTAGTATTAACAGCTCACTACCAGAACATGAAAAGATGGCCAACTGGATAGAATGGGAGAATCCAGCACAAGACCCCGAGATACTAGTGTGTGATGGATGCGCCATTCAGAACGCGTGGAGGGAAAGGCGGCTTTATAAGTGGTGTTAGGACAGGTTCAATTGCACAAGCACAAGAACAAACAGATCCAAGGCCCTGACAACAAGGGGAAGAGGAAGTGATCACACAAATTTTTAAAAAATCATTAGTGAATTTCTCTGAAGCCCAAGTAGGGATAGGCTTCTTAGCTTTAACTAATTGCTTTTAAAGGTTAAACAATTCATACATGTTAACTTATAAAATATTTTTACATTAAATCAGAAAAAATTTAATGTATGCAGACAGGCACACTGACTACAGTATTTAAAGAAACACTGGAAGCTATCAATTGGATTGATCAACAGACTCAAATTTAAAACTAGAAAAGAAAAAGTTTTGATATTCTTCACAGCAAAGTGACTGGTTAAATTTATTGTAGTGAATATTACAAAATAACCAGAAGATGCTATGTGAGGTGATCGATGGGTTAATGTGATAGAATAATTTCACACTGTACCCCCTAAATATGTCATTTAAAAATAAAACCTTAAAAAAAGAAATTGAATGGTTGAATTGCAGAGTATCAAAAGGCTGGGTATTACCTACCTGTTTAAGAGTAAGAAAAGCTTTTCAAACTGATATGGAATGATCACTAGGAAAAAGACAACTGCAACACAGCAGGTGTGTGTGCGTGTGTGTGTGCACGCGCGTGTGTGTTACACACGCCTGTACATAGATAGATAGGTACACATCTAATTCTACTTTCTGTGTAGCAGAAGGCAAAACCAGAAACCAGTGTTTTTCTTGACCTCCAAAGGATGGATGGGAACCAAGAAGAGGATTTGAAGATGAACTGTACCTCTCTGTGGATCATTTTGTGTGTTTTGACTTGAAAGCGTGTTAAAATTCTACATGTTTAAAGAAAAGTAAATCAAATCCGAGAAGAAAGGAGCCCTGAAGTATAAAGCAAACAGAGAAGTGGTCCCATGTGTATCTTAAATGAAAACCAGAGCCACAGAGAAGGGGAAGAACACACTCAAGTTACTTAGAACAGAGCGTCCGACCTTCTATCCATGGTCTTAGATGGGGCTGTATGGTTGCAGAGCATTTCAAACAAATACTTGAATTCCTTTTTTAGTGTGATTTCTTTATATAGTGGTTCGAGTAACAAAATTCTGGGACATATTTGGATATATACTATAATTGGGTTAGTAAATATACTGATATTTTAGGGAAGCCAATTTTTTTTCCACTAAGACAGTCTTACAAATATGGAACGAGAAAGGTAAGTTCTGTGGGATGAGATGAGAATTATATCAAGGTAAACTGATTTCTAAAATAGCATATGCATGTGTTGGTCTATATGTGCACAGACAGCAAATTCACATGCACAGTGGTTTCTTAAATGTTATCTACTGAAGAACAATACTGCAAAAATCCAGCCCAGTCCGCAGTGAGAGCCTGGTCTGTGTGGATCTCAGATGCCCTCCCGAAGCCTTTGTCTACAGGCGTGGCTCTCACATGCTTCCGATAGGTATTTGAAACTTGAAGAGACGGAGCTTAGAGAGAGGTTGGTTGTTGGGTGAATGGCTTTGAAGAGCATATGATCCTAAATCCTCGTCTCCACCCCCCACCATGACATGATAAGCTATTTGCTTGTCCACATGCTTCCCACCATTGTGTGCTGCTGCAGAACTGGACCAAGTGGCTATGGACAGAAACCTCCAAAGCCACGAGCTGAAGCAAGCCTTTCTTCTATAAAGTTGATCATCTTGAGCATTTTATTATAGTAATAGACTAGCACAGACTGACTGACAAAGAATATTGGTACCAAGAAGAAAAATTTAGGTCCAGAAGATAATTTGGCAGGTAAAGATGCTTTGCCTCCAAGCCTGAAAACCTGAGTTAAGTCCTGGGGACCCATATAGGAGAAGGAGAAAACTGACTCCTGCAACTTGTACTCTTGACTTCCACATATGCACCATGGTACCCTTGCCTATAAACACACACACATGCATGCGCACACACACACACAAAATAGAATTTCACAAAAAAAGTTTTGTTGTTTCTCTATGCTTAAAACAACACAGAAGAGCCTTTACAGTTGATTTATAAGAGAAATTTGAAAAGGTGTAGACAACCAAATCAGAAAAATGTCTAGAATCCTATGGACTAAACCTAATGGAGCATTGTTGGGATCTCTGAGGAAGAGGATGCCTGTGTTAACATGGACGGTAAGGACCGTGCTGGCAGGGTTTCTAAGGGAAATAGGTCTGGGGAACTGGATAGAGGCTACCCAGGATGCACCGAAGCCCTGTGTGACCAGAAGAGGCCTCCATTAAAAGCAGGTGGACTAGTTTATCTGAGGTGAGGTTTTTGAGGCAGCAGAGGATGCAGCAGAGTAGCCTGGAAACTACTAATGGCTCTCAGATTTACAATGAGAAAGGGGAGCAAAAGGGAACAGCTGAGTAATGTGGAAAACTTTCATTTTGACCTCAGCAGGAGCATCATGGGAGCCATAGAAGTGCTGCTATTAGGATTAGCACAATTAGAAAGAAGCCAACGATCAATCAATCAATAAAACAGAAATAATGGCTAAGCCATGTCAGGATCAGAGATGTAAATACACACATTCACATACATATACACACACACAAGATTTTTCAAGTTCTTAAAAAACAAGAAAAGAAAAAGATCATCCCTTGGGCTTGCAAAAACACCCAAGGAATGCCTTCCTCTGGGCTTCTGGCTGTCAAGGCTAGGGAGCCACTGAAGGCATGCCTGATCCACGTGGGCCAGCTTAAAGACCTGGGTATTGTCTGCGGCTGATTCTGAAAGAGTGCAAAATGGAAGTGTCCCATGATAAACAGTGCATACCCACGACTTCTCCAGAAAGTCTGGTGGGCCAGGCAATATGATGAAGGAGAAGAGACCGTGGAAGCACGTTCTGATGGGTGATGCAGGAAGCCGTGAGGAAGGCTAATACTATACTGGAGACCTCACAAAAATAGGCATATGCAGTTAGTTCATCCTAAGAGAAGCCCCGGAAAAATAGAGTCAGCCCAAGAAGGTGGCTGTATGCAAATGCTGCAGCAAATTAGTCCACAGGGGAGACGCTGCACACGTCCTTAGGATCCCACATCCCACCAGAGTACTGCCCAGATGCCAGACATGGGGCTTAGTATTTTTACTCCTGGGGTTTGGTCCAGCTTTGGTCTGGTGCTACTTGCCATCCCTTTCAAAATGGGAATACTTATCCTGTGCCATTGCATTTTGGAGGTATATAGTTGTTGTTGTTGTTGTTTTTTAACAGTTCAAAGCTGAGACTTTAGATTTGAAATTAGTAGCAATTTTGGGCCAATTAAGATTTGGTGTGCCCCTCTCAAAATGCATGTGTTAAAAGCTTATTTTCCAGCATGGCACTGTAGCGATGTGGTACATCATTGACTGTACATCATTGACTGTACATCATTGACTGCACACCACTGACTGCACACCACTGACTGCACTCCACTGACTGCACTCCACTGACTGCACTCCACTGACTGCACTCCACTGACTGCACTCCACTGACTGCACTCCACTGACTGCACTCCACTGACTGCACACCACTGACTGCACACCACTGACTGCACACCACTGACTGCACACCACTGACTGTCCATCACTGACTGTCCATCACTGACTGTCCATCACTGACTGCACACCACTGACTGCACTCCACTGACTGCACTCCACTGACTGCACTCCACTGACTGCACTCCACTGACTGCACTCCACTGACTGCACTCCACTGACTGCACACCACTGACTGCACACCACTGACTGCACACCACTGACTGCACACCACTGACTGCACATCACTGACTGTCCATCACTGACTGTCCATCACTGACTGCACTCCACTGACTGCACACCACTGACTGCACATCACTGACTGCACTCCACTGACTGCACATCACTGACTGTCCATCACTGACTGTTCATCACTGACTGCACTCCACTGACTGCACTCCACTGACTGCACATCACTGACTGCCCATCACTGACTGTCCATCACTGACTGTCCATCACTGACTGCACACCACTGACTGCACTCCACTGACTGCACTCCACTGACTGCACACCACTGACTGCACACCACTGACTGCACACCACTGACTGCACACCACTGACTGCACACCACTGACTGCACACCACTGACTGCACATCACTGACTGCACACCACTGACTGCACTCCACTGACTGCACTCCACTGACTGCACACCACTGACTGCACTCCACTGACTGCACTCCACTGACTGCACTCCACTGACTGCACACCACTGACTGCACACCACTGACTGCACACCACTGACTGCACTCCACTGACTGCACTCCACTGACTGTCCATCACTGACTGTCCATCACTGACTGCACTCCACTGACTGCACTCCACTGACTGCACACCACTGACTGCACTCCACTGACTGCACACCACTGACTGCACTCCACTGACTGCACATCACTGACTGTCCATCACTGACTGCACTCCACTGACTGCACATCATTGACTGCACACCACTGACTGCACACCACTGACTGCACACCACTGACTGCACACCACTGACTGCACATCACTGACTGCACACCACTGACTGGAGGATGCTGGAATCTTCCTGCCTCTCCACCATGGAGGGGTAAGCAGTTCTCTGTTACAATGCCCTTGGTATCTGACATGGCCCTCAAAAATGAACCCAAATAATCCCATTCTCTTTATAAACTGTTTGCCTTGGGGTATTTGTTATAGTAATGAAATGCTGGGTAGCATAGCCTAGAACAACATTTCTCCCTGAAACTAGCTGAAAAAAAAAAAAAAGACGACTGAGTTATGAATACAAAATGAGCTAAAAAAGACCTCAATTATCCATCAAGTTAAAAACAACCCAAAACTTAGCTGGCATTAGTGGCACACATCGTTGATGGTACTCAGGAGGCAGAGCCAAGTGAGTGTATCTTTGTCTATGTAGCCTGGTCTACATAGCACATTTCAGGACAGCCAGAGCTATATAATGAGACTCTGATTTAAAAAAAAAAAAAAACCTTTAAAATGATATATGGAAATGCTATATGTCACATGAAGGGGACATGATTAAACCTAGACAAGTTGAACAGGGGAAAAATGATGACATAACAATAAGTAGGAGCCCAGTGTTGGGGAAAATAGGAACCCAAAATTCATTACTGACAATAAAGACGGGAACAATGGAGAGCAGTGATGAGGGAGGATTTCCAGGCATAGCTGCAATTGCAGCATTTGGAAGGCAGAGGCAGGCAGAGCTCTGTGAATCCAAGGCTACCATGATCTACACAGGGAATTCCAGGCCAGCCAGGGCTACACAGTGAGATCCCGTCTAGAATCAGAACAGAAAGGAGGAATGAGGATTCTCGCTTTAAAGGAGAATGCTGTGTATTAAGTGGTAAATTTGGAGAAAATGCTGGAATTGAAAATTTGACAATTTGAAAACACGATAGGTAAAATTGGATTAGGCAGCGAGACTTACAAAATATCTACATGAAAAACTTGACGAGGTCATCTGTTGAAAAAAATGGTAATGTAGCTAGATAAATATAAAAAGGAAGTTTCTAGAAGTTGGTATAAAGAGCATATACAAATAATCGAGACCCTTTTCATGAAAATCTATCAATATTTTTAAAAGTAGGAATCTGTAACTTACATGAGGAACTGACGTTACCACAGGCTCCATCCCATGAGAAGCGAGAGTGGGCTGGGAGGACTAGAGGCTTTTCTAACTTTACAGAGCACTGCCTAAGAGACCCACTTTGATCCCATCCTTGCAAGAAAGGTTTTCTTTTTTCCATCAAAGGGAGCTAGCCTGCCAAGAGCCAATATTCATAAATCTTTCCCACCTGGTAAAATTGTGTATGAAAAGATCCCCGTGCATTCTGGGAATGTGACAGCTCAGAGCAGCTGTCTCCATCCCCCTTTCCTTCGTGACAATTCTTTTAAAACTAGCCAGTGGGAAGACTGTGAGGTCAGACCCCAGCCAATGGGGAAAAGGCTCAGTTACTACCCATGTCAAGCCAGTGGGAAGACTGTGAGGTCAGACCCCAGCCAATGGGGAAAAGGCTCAGTTACCACCCATATTGGGCTAAAAAACTAGGTGAAGTTGGGTCCTGGCACCCTTCCTATGAAGATAATTGCCTTGCCAAGTTGCCTTTGCCTTATTCCCTGATTGTGCAACAACAGGACTACATGGTTTTGGTTTCTGGATATTAGTTTTCCCCACCTAGGATGATGAGGCTTCAGCAAATACTGTACTACAGCAAATACTATAGTGATCTCAACAAGTGACTCAGGTCCTATTCACAGGCTTATGGACCTCACTAAAAGCCCAACCTGTAAACACTTAGATGCCCCTCCAAGTCACCAGGTAACCAGGTAACCAGCACTGTGCCTCCTTCCCTTGCCTACTGTCTGTGTGTGCTATACATGGGTACCAGTAGCCATATTGACTCTGTGGAGTTGAGAAATGATACAAAACTTTAAATATCCCAGGCTATCATTCTATGATTGATAAACAGGTGCCTAAACCTCAGTTTGTCTGATCAGGTGAAGGCATACAGCCCTGGTTTCCTCAGGAAGAATGAGGTGGACACATTCATATAAAAGGTCTGAGAGACCCCTAGGTCAGTAAGCCAGTCAGTACACAAGGTAATGTAACAACACAGGTTTTAAGGGACACAGAACCACTAACATGACAGCACTGGTAAGTGAACTGATGCTTCAGCAGCCAGCCACCAGCTCTACAAGGAATGCAATACAATAATCTTAGTGTGGTTAACTTTGCAAGAGAGCATAAGGAGACAGCTGACTGGAAATGGTACATGAACAAGACAATCCATTCAGCAAAGAGAAATGACTAGAAGGAAACCAGGAACACTGGAGGTGAAGATGTAATGACTGCAGTGAAAACACAAAGGGAGTATCAATAGCTGACTCAAGCCTGTGGCTCTAGAAGGCCCTGATACAGCCCCTCGGTCCCTGGGAACACCAGGAAGGTGACTATCTATCTGCGTGCCTACTCTGTGGAATTCAAAATACTGTATGAAAAGGCAGTGGTGTCTGGATTTTGTTCCAAGTTCCATCTCTTGCCTGGGGTGGAGACCTGGCATTTCAGGCTGCCCAAAAATGGGGCACAAGGGATTACTGTCCCCTTAAGGAGATAATGTATCTTTCCTTCCCAGAAACAACGTCTCTGGTGCAGTTGCTGGGAATGCTTGCAGAGACCGTCATGGTGCTAGCCCGGCCTTTTCTGAGTTGGGACTCAGAAAAACATAACTTTACTTCACTTTGTTTGTTTTTTTAGATACTGGCCAAAAGGAGAGCATGCTTTCCCTGGCCCTCTGGGCTTCCTCCCTGTCTCCTCACAGCCTTTTTGTCATGTGGCTGCGTTTTTTGTCGCGAAGGCCTCTATTGCAAACTGCATGACCTTGTCTCTTCTCCATTCCCTTTTTTCTGGCAGCTACGAAGATCTACAGCGTGCCTGGCCTGTTCTTTTTCTCTTAATCTCTAATAAAAGTTGTCCTTGAGTTTCCTCTCAAGTTTATTTCCAAATGATTTTATTGCTAAGATTAAGAACCTCAAAAGAAAACCAACAGGCCATAGGCCTACTTAACAGAGAATTGGAAAGAAGGGGTGAAGGCTAATCTAACGAAGAAACGAACACACACAAAACCCAGAGTGCTCCGTGCAGACCAAAGTCAGGTCTTCACGGAGACACAATATAAACATATTGTCAGAAATCAATGACAGAATTTTGAGAGCAGCCAGGAAAAAAAAATGACTCACTGCGTGCAAGGGAATTAATTCCCCGTGTGACTGAAGCAGATTTCCCACCAGAAACCTTTTAGATCTGCAAAGTTAGATGATAGTTGCAAACTGCTGAGGAGGTGGGGTAGGGTCCGCCAACCAAAAATATTTCACAGCAAAGCTGGCCCTGAATCCTGACATGGGTGGCAGCAAAGACTCCCCCACCTCCACCCTGCCACGCCCTCCCCCCCCCCGCCCCTCCCAGTGAATGAAAGTAAGAGAATCCATCACTAGATCGGCCGGATTGAAAGCGGTTGAGGCAACGGGATGTTAATTATCATCATAAAACACAAGGAGAGCCGTAAAGGTCAGTATATACACAAATTCAGAATGTCCTAACCCTGACCAGGATGTTACTCCAGCTCCCTACCCCCCACCCCCTACCCCGTTTACCTCCCTTCCTGGTGATCTCACTTGAAAGAACGCAGACGAGACACGCAGCACCGCGTAGCAGCTAGGTGGGGTTTATTACAAGACAGAGTGGACTGCGTGGGCGATGGCCAAAGGCGATGGCCCGCGTGTTAGGTAGGCTTTGTACTGTTTCTAAATCTTGGAACAGACATCTTTCCCGAGGGCCGTTTTATGTCTAGGTGATTGACGGTCCCATTTGGGTTGACTCTTAAAGGAGACGCGGTGGCGTGTAAGGAAGGCCTCCTCCTAGACAGTAAACTTTTGACCTCCCAGGCGGTTCAGAATGCCATGTCCCCGTGCAGGCGACATGACTCAGGTCCCACTCTTCTGATGAGTCATATGTAACAGATGAACTGATTAGAAAGAATTACAGCAAAAAATCAAAACGAATTTATAAAAAATAAAAATAAAGAAAGAAAACCCTTGCTTTGCCAGGAGGACATAGCCCTCCCTTAGCTCCCGTGATTGGCACTTTCTTCTTTTCGCCCCATCTGTAGCGGGCCCACCGCTTAGAACGTGAGTGCTGAGGGCAGCTGCAGTGTGCTCTCCTCCTTTTCACGTGGCATTGGAACTTCTAGGGAAGGGCAATACAATGGCTCACGTTTCCTTTACCTTCTACTTTTCACCCCCAAAATTAGTGTTAATGAGAACATGCCTGAGTTCATGTTCAAAGAAAAGTGAGAACATGCCTCCTCAGGACAGATCTGAAGGGCCAGCGGCACTTCCAGGGACAAGGAGCTCTGGCCAGCAGTGCCGTCTTTCACCGTCTCCCCATGAAACCTTCCAGACCCTTCCCTTCTGGAGAATGGGGAGTACTTGGCCGTGAGACAGTCTTTGTCCCGTTCTCCCCAGCACTGACTTAAAGCTCTCTCCTCACCTAATCTCCATCTTGCAGCTAGCTGTGGTGGTGGTGACAGGTGACGTAGGGCCTCTAAAGCCCAGGGACAAGCGGAGTCTTTGGCTTCTGCTCCTGTGTCTACAAGCTGGTGATCGCAAGGGAGGACTCCATCTTCACTGGCCTTTAAAAGTCTGCTGGCACCTAGCTACCTAACAGAAGTGCCAAAATAACTATAGCTACAATATTTTAGACACATTATTAAAAAGTGTAAACTTTGATGTCATATGCATGACTGAAGGGTTGACATTGGCACCATCTTAAAATTGACTGTTACAAGTATCTTAGGGGTGGAGAGGTATGCATATGATGTGTGTACGTGTGTAATATATATATATATGTGTGTGTGTGTGTGTGTGTGTGTGTGTGTGTGTATGTGTGTGTATACATATATAACATTGTATTTAAGACTTAGAAAAACTTGAGGCACATAGAGAAAATATAAAAGAATGGAAATCTGTCATTACAAAAAGAAAAAAAATATCAAATCAAAGTAATATAACAAAGAGGAAGAAAGAGGCAGAATGCACAAGAGTTTTAAAAAAAATCAGTGACTGGCACACACTAGCTCTTCCCATCAGTAATTACCTTCACTTCACTTGCTTTCAATTCCTCAGTCACAAAACAGAGCATTAAAATATGTGGTAGTTAAAAAGAAAAAGGAAACAAAGCACACAAAATCCTCAGGTGTGGGCATTAAACACACACACACACACACACACACACACACACACACACACAGTGGAAGTGAAATGAATGTGTGGGAGTGCCAATGGCTACAGTGGAAGCTTTCTTGACTCAGTTGAATCTAACTTGGGGACTAGAGTCTTGAACAATCCACAGCCACCACAGCCTCCAAGAACCAGTGGTTTCCTAGTTTTTCACCTCCCAAATGGAATACATTTTAGAAAAAAAAATGTTTTATTATAAGCAAGCCAGTAGAGCTCTCCAAAGAGTTGCTGCCAGGGTCTCCGAGGGCTAATGAGGCCTTCTGGGTAAAATCATGGCTAGTTGACCCACCCACCAAACATTCGGTCCATCCTGGTGACTGGGCGAGAGCTGCAGGCACACCTTCAAAGGCCTGGGAAGTGTCTGCTCACACATAGTTTTAAGGCAGCTGTGCTCACCGAATTGTAATGTAAAGGGAAAGGAAGATCAGAAGCAGCCACCAGAACATGAACGGGTGCCCTTCGACACTGTTTGGCACTTCTGGCCTCTGACCAAGATAGGTTTGCCAACAGGACCAAAGGCATTTCCAGCTCCTTGCCAGTACATGGTCAAAGACTAAGTGCAGGTTGGCTTCTTTTCGAGCCCCCCTCCCCGGCCCTAAAATGCCTGTCTAGATTTTCTTTTGTTGTTGTTCTCATTAAAAGGATAAATAAATAAATAAATAAATAGTAACAAAAAATGAATAAAGTAGCTTTGCTTAGATAAATTAGACTGTCAAAAATGTCACAGGGATACCTCAGCATAGGCAGGCAAGCCTTTAAAACTAGAACTCAGGAAGATGAGACGGATCACGAGTTTAGACTGAGTTACACATATGAGAGAGGGTGGGAGAGACAGGCAAAGGGGAATATGGGGGGGGTGGCAGGATAAGGGAGGAAAAGAGAGAAAAGAAAGAAAGAAAAAACCCAAAATATTTATATATCTTTTAGTCTTAAGGTTTCATTTCAAAGCATCTGATTAGGTAAGATGTTTACACTCTGCCCATTGGGAGCTTCATCCTTCTCCCCCACTGTTGTTCACAACTCAGCTTTTCCCCATAGCTAGAAGAGAGACCCGAAGGACCATCTTAACCTCTGAAAACCCTGGGGCATCACATCGGTTGATCTGGTTGGTTTTCTGTGCTTTGTCTCAGAAAATTAAAAACTAAACACCAGCTACAAAACCTATCCCGAGACAAAAATAGCAGTAATAGAATGACAGGGTTCAAGTCATCAAAACTATGTAGCCGTCGTGCCTGTGGCACATGCTGTTAATCTCAGCCATTAGGAGGCAGAGGCAGGCAGACCTCTGTGAGTTCAAGGCCAGCCAGGCCTATGTAGTGACACCCTGTCTCAAAGAAGAAAAAAAATTGTTTAACAATTGTAAGCATATATGCACCCAGCACTAGAGCATCCAAATTAAACAGAACTGATGTGGGGAGGGGGGTGGCAGGAATAGGCAGCAAAACAATAATAATATTTAGCAACAAATAGATCAGCTAGCCAGAAAACAATAGATTTGCATACCACCATAAGCCAAATAGAGCTAACTAAAATAAACAGACCGTTCAGTTTAGCAGAAGTAGACGAAAACATTCTTCCTCAACACACAGAACGTCCTCTAGGATATTATGTATTAGGCCACGAAGGTCTTAATAAACTTAAGGAGAATTAAATCATAGTAAATATCTTTCCTAAGCACAACAGTATGAACCTGGAAGCCGGCAAGAGGAGGAAAGTTGGAACATGCACAACTATGTAAACAATTTCAAAAGGGAAATAAAAATGTATCTTGAGACGAATAAGAAGGGAGACACAACACAGTGGAGCAAAGACGGCCCTAAGAGGAAATATTATAGTGTAATAAACGCCTTTACCGAGAAAGGATGAATGCTACAAGCTGACAGCCAAGGAAGTAAAGCGAGCAAACCAAGCCACAGAGCAGCCTAAGAAAAGAGATAATAACCATAACCCAATTTTTAAAAGATAAAATTATGAAACCCTTGGCTAGACTAAGAAACAAGAAAGGACTTGAATAAAACTGAAGAGAAGACAGTACAAGTGATTTCACAGAAACAGAGGATCAGAGGACGGTGGACAATCATATGCCAGCAAACTGACCATACTGTCATGTAAAGGAAACATTCCTAAACCTCCTCTCCCTGTCTGAATCATGGGAATGTAAATCCAAACAGAATGAGGGAGGAAATTAAATCAGTAATCAAAGGCTTCACAACAAAGGAAAGCCCAAGACTTGATGTCTCCCTTGGTAAATTCTACAATACATTTAAAGGAGAGTAATGGCCAATCTTTTCCAAACTTCTGCCAAAATACTGAAAGGGAGAAAATACTTCCATGCTCATTTTATAAGCCCACATTACCTGATATAAAGCCATACCAAAAACAAAAAACAAAACAACAACAAAAACTTAAGAAAATTGAAGGCCAATATTTCTGAAGACTATACATGCATCTCAATAAAATACATTTAACAGCACATTAAAATAATTTTACTTCATGAGCTTTATTCTTGTAATTCAATGACTGCTCATCATTTGAGAACTTAATAAATGTGAGACTTTACTGCATTAGAATAGAAACTAAGGTTGATCTTCACCGTAGATACAGAAGAGGCCTTTGGTGAGACACAGTATCTGGCTATGCAGCAGTGGCTCCTGCCTGTCATGGCAGCACTTAGGAGCTGAGGCAGGATGGCCTTGAGGTTGAGGCTGGCTTGGAATGGATAGTAAGTCGCAGGCTGGTTTGGATAACACAGCAAGATGCAGTCTTAAACCAACCACATACAACATTCCAACATCTGCTCACGATAGGAACTCTCAAGCCAGATTTCAAGTCCCAGTGGCAGAGAAGCTGAGACAGAAAGATTACAAATTCAAGACCAGCCTAGGGTATGTCATGAAACGTCATCTCCAAAACCAAACAAATGAACAATAATAAAATCTCAACTAATTTGGCATAGAAAGAGTGCATGTGAACGTAATAAAAGTCATATATGACGGGGCCACAGCTAATATCTCAGAGCTAGCTCTGACATGCTAGCTAACATTTTTCTTCTAAGATCAGAAGTAGAGCGAGGAATCATCCTTCAGACCATACCCATTTCTATTCCTTATCTTCTAATCTGAGAAATTAAGCAAGATAAACACAAAAGTCATTAAATAAGGATAGTTGTCTCTTTGCTGATGGCAGAGACATCTTACGTAAAGAAACTCCCTAAAAAGAAACCCTAAAACAATTCTCTCTCTCTCTCTCTCTCTCTCTCTCTCTCTCTCTCTCTCTCTCTCTCTCTCTCTCTCACATACACACACACACCAAACAAAACACCTTTTTAGAACTATTTACCAATTAATTAAGGTTTTATAGAAATGGAGCGGGGGGGGGGGGAGAAAGAGAGAGGAAGGGAAGGAGGGAGGGAAGCAGAGAGGGAGGCAGAGAGAGAAAGGGAGGAAGGGAGAAAAGAAGGAAGAAAGAAAACTCAGTTGTGTTTTTATGCACCATGAAATAACAATAAAGTAGCCAAGAACACTTAATAATTTGGAATGGTATAAAACATAAATAATCGTGATAAAGCAAAATACTGAAGGACACATTTAAGGAGCGTAAAAATATCTGAAAAGTGTTTAAATTGAGTAATAAAAGAAAACACAAATGAAGGATTCCCTATGATCTTAGACTGAAGAAATTAATATTGTTAAAATGTCTCAACCCAAAGTGACAGATTCACAATCTACCAGCATTCCAATGACATCTTACACAGAAACAGGGCAAATGTGTCAAAATTCATACGGGCTGACCAAAGATCCAGAGCAAAGGCAAGCTTGGGCAACAAAGACAATTTCAGTAGTATCACACCTGATTTTTTTTTATTACAAAGTGACAGTAATCAGAATAGCATGGTACAGATATAAGAACAGACACAGAGACCAGTGTAATAGAATAACAGGCCCAGAAATAACGCCACCATATTACAAGTGAAGGGATAATAATACTCTTTTTTGTTAATGTTGGGAAAACTGAATATCTACAATCAGAAGAATGAAAGAATGCATAAAATAAGCTCAAAATAGAGCAAAAACTCCAGCCTGAGAACTGAAACCATAGAATTCCCAGAAGAGAATGCAGCTTTTTGACATTAGTTTTTGTTTGTTTTGTTTACATGACATGATACCAAAAGCCAAAATAAACAAGTGGAGTTAAATAAAACTATAAGGCTTCTGCATACTATAGGAAGCAATCAAACTGATTAAAATGAAAAGGCAACCTTTGGGATGGTGGGAGATTTTAAAACCCCTATAGCTCTACTTTTTAATTGGATCTGAGGCCTGATTCTGTTTCTAATGAATCTGGGCCTTATACAGCTAACCTAGTCAAGAGAGCATGGCTCAGGAGATCTTGGGGTCTAGAGGGAAACCTGCTACTGTTGTTCTGATAAATGGGGAGGCTCTCAAACTGCCTCCTAGGTATTTACGGTCATACCCACAGTTAGTGCAACGGTCAACCTGCACCAGAGAAGTTTCTTCAGTTTTGGTTTTGGTTTTTTAAGACAGGGTTTCTCTGTGTAGTCCTGGCTGTCCTGGAACTCGCTCTGTAGACCAGGTGGGCCTTGAACCCAGAGATCCTCCTGCCTCTGCCTCTGGAATGCTGGGATGAAAGGCTTGTGTGCCACTACCGCCTTTCAAGAAGTTTCTTTCTACAGTGGGTAGCAGTGAAATGCAGTGGCTAATAACTGGTTAAAGTGCTCAGGATAAATGACTACTGAGTGGTAACCCTAAATGTGATATTTATAGTTACCCACTCAAGGCTCAGGGAGTACAGAGGAAGAGGGGTAGAAAGAAGGTAAAAGCCAGGGGACAGAGCGCAGTGTTCTAAAGTACTGTCTTTGGGACATGACATGCTCAGACCCACTGCAAATATAGCTACCTACACAAAGCAAGCCACAGAGACCAGTCCACATTTAAACAGGCAGCACTAATTGGACATGGTGAGTTAGAAACAAAATACAATAGATAAAATGAAAGTGGGAAGAGGACATGTTGGGGTTTGTCTGGGAGGAACTGGGAAAAGAAATTGGGGGTGGTGGTGGGCGAAGTCCATATATGAACTTATCAATGAATCAAGAAAATGTATCTTTAAAAATAACCCTTATCTAATAAGGGGATTGCCACCACAATATATACAGAATTCATAAACTCAATTGCAAAGTAATAAATAAATTTGGAATTTGGCACAGGGTTTAAATAAGCACCTCCCCAAATATGACATACAAGTGGCTATCAGGTATATAAGAAGGTGTTTAAACATCACTAACCACCAGAGAAATCCAAACCAAACTACAACATGACATCATACTAATACTGCCATCAGAGAGACAAAAGACAGATGTTGGTGAAGAGGCAGAGGAAGGAAAACTCCAGCATGTTAGTGAAAACAAATCGGTCTATTTTCCATGAAACATAGAGCGGCAATGACTCAAAAGGTTAAACAGAGCTGACACATGACCTAGGAATCCTACTTCTGGCTTTTGGTCCAAGGGAATTGAAATCAAGATCTCAAAGACATGCTTTGTACTCTCCAGTGCTCACCCCAGTGTTAGTCACAATTGCCAAGGTACAGGAGCAGCCACCTAACTGATGAATACAAAAAGAGGTGGGGCAGGACCGTGGAGCAAGCAACTGATGGGTGCCACTGGACTTACTCTAATGAAAGGAAATCTTGTCATCCTACAACATGGCTCCACATGAAAGAGATCTTGTTAAGCGAAATTATCTAAACATAGAAAGGCTTGGCAGAAAGCGCCATTACCCATTGAGTCATTTGGCCAGCCCTTACGATCTTATTTATACGTGGAAACTAAAATAGTCACACACACACACACACACACACACACACACACACACACACACACACACACACAATTCATACTTGATGTGCTAAGGGAAAATATGATAACGATGACTCATCAGATGAGATTACTCACAGATAAAGTTTTCAAGTAAAAACAGCCAGGTGGGAATACTGGGATTGGAAAATAGTGTAACTGAAACTAAAACCTCACTAGAAGAATCAACAGCGTATTTTAACTGGCAGAATAAAAGATGAGTGAACTTGAAGGCAGACCAAGAGGATGTTTCCAACCTGTAGGAGAGAGAGAGAGAGACAGAGAGACAGAGAGGGAGAGAGACAGAGAGAGAGAGAGACAGAGAGAGAGAGACAGAGAGAGAGAGAGACAGAGACAGAGACAGAGAGACAGAGAGAGAGAGACAGAGAGAGAGAGACAGAGAGAGAGAGAGAGAGAGAGAGAGAGAGAGAGAGAGAGAGAGAGAGGCTTACCATCATACAAATAAAGCATGCATCTGAAGGAGGCTAAAGACAGGGGTCATGTTAGCATGTCAAGCGACAGTGCTGTAGCCTGGACACGTAGCATGGAGTACACTGCACTAAAATGAAGGTTCCAGCAGGACTGAATCCCTGTTACCATCTGGGGGAAATTTCCCAGCACACAGGAAATGTCCACCTTCCTTAACACTCGGGTCCGTAGAGCCAAAGCGTTAAGTGGTGGTTCCGAGAGCTAAGGAGAGGGTGAGACGGGGAAATGAGACTCAAGTTAAAGGAAACATGGGTTCAGTTATATAAAATAAGCTCTGAAGTTTCCCTAAGGAGCACCCTGACCACTTTTCGTGGTCACATCTTCCCTCCAGCTCTGACCTTATCCAGGAAAAGTTATTAAAAGACTTCTAGTTCATAAAGACACATGTAGAGAATATAGGATAACCTTCAAATATCAAGGAATTTTTAATTCCAGATGATCTTAATCACATATGCAAATTTCTTTTTTTTTCTCCATAAGGTAATACATTTAAAAATTCCACTGGTCAGGCATGGACACAGACTAAGATAAAAGCCATTACTCTGTCCAGCACCATAGGAGCAGAAAAACGTAGTCAAAGTAATTATGGCCAAGCATTGTAAAATTTAAACAAACAAACAAAAAATATTAACCTGAACAAACAAGAAGCTCAATAAATTCCAATTAGGATAGCCACACACACACACACACAAAATCCATACTTAAACACATCATGGGCAAACTGCTAAAATGTGGAGACAGCGTTATCATGATAGCAATGGAAGAAGATAAATAGAGCCCCTAAAACAGACTTTTGCATCACTTCACATTTTTTTGGCTGTTCATCTCTCTGCTTTGAGAAGCTCCTAGAGAGAAATACCAAATGTGATGCTCTGAACAAAAACTTGCAATAAACTGAAAATGAGGACAGTCTTATTAAAGGGGAGTATGTGTGTGTGTGTGTGTGTGTGTGTGTGTGTGTGTGTGTGTACACATATATATGAAGAAATTTGTGGATATGAACAGACTACGCAAGGCTAAAGAAATTGGCAGTTCAATGCCATACTTGATCTTAGATTGTAAAACACTGTTTACAAAGAGCACTATTATCTGTCTGATAGACATTAGGATATAGAAATTAACATAACATAATCTAAATTCAATATATTTTTGTTAATAAATATATGATAGTTGTGAAAGAGAATATTCATGAGAGTATACCTTGAAACGCATAGGAGAAAAGGACTGTTATATGTATAGTTTATCCTCAAGTAGTTCAGAATAGAACACTCTCCTACCTTACACACACATAGGACGTATATTTGTAGAGAACAGGAGGAAATAAGCCAAAATGCTTGTAACAGGTGAATTCACATAATGAGTCTATGAGTGTGTGTTGTACTGATGTGGTTTTTGTAATTTTATTTTTTAAAGGTGTATTTATTTATACCAATTTTCTTCCGGCATGTACATCTGAAAGTTAGTAGAGGTTATCAGACCCCATTACAGATGTTTGTGAGCCACCATGTAGGTGCTGGGAATTGAACTCAGAACCCCTGGAAGAACAGCCAAGGGCTCTTAACCACTGAGCATCTCTCCAGCTCCATTCTTGTAAGTTTAAAAATAAATTTGATAATGTTTGCAAATATAGGTATTTAAACTCAAGTATTCCAAAGAATTAATATGTTGGCAAGGTGGCAAGGAAGGAATGAGGCAGCTGGTCACAGTGCATCTGACGTCAGCTGCCGCAGTGGTCAGGAGGTGGGGCTGGACCAATATCCCTCACTCTTCTACTGTCTCCAAAGGGGCTCTACCCGCTGAGGGTACCACAACTCTCCTGAAGAGCTGCACTGGGAAATTTGCTCATACGCTTGAGCCTATGGGGGACATTTTACACCCAAGCACAGCATTCCATCCCTGACCCCACAGGTGCAGGGCCATCTAGAGCTGTAAAATGTTAATTCTAACCTCAAGAGTCCCACAGTCTTTAACGTGTCCAGCATGTCCAAGGATCTCAAGTCTCTTCTGAGATTCAAGGACACCTCTTAACCGTGAGCCCCTGTAAAAACCAACAAACAAGCCATGGATTTTGAACATGCTGTGATGACGGCAGAGTAAGCCTTCCCATCCTAGGGTACAGGAATGGGTATAGCACGGAACGTCTGGGCCAAAGCATGGGACAAAACCAACGGGGCAATCACCGAACCCTACAGCTCCATGCCCAGCATCTGGGGCATATGATGGCATCACCTGGGCTCTAGTGAGCTTTGGTATCCTTGCCCCTTGCTGTAGTCCTATGTCTGTAGCACACACAGCTTCTCTCATAGCTACCTCCACTCCACCCTAGCATCTTGATGGCAAATGCCAGCCCCCTCCCCCACCCCACCCCCACGACTGTCGTAGTACCTCCAACATCCTGGCATCTCCATTCCTACTCAGGCACCTTCGTAGCTTCATTTCTCTCAGGGCGCCTGTGCATGGGATCCACACTGCTAGACCTTAGCCTTCATGGTCTCTTCACCCGAGCATCATTCATGTTTACAAAGCCTAAGTCACGCAATGCCACCTAGTTCAGCTGTCTGGTTGAGACGTAGCCTGGCTCCTTTGAACCCGAACCATAGTGGCCTTTGTGTGTTGACCCTGGGGAAATCTTTATGTAGGCAGTTTTTGAGCAGGTAGCCACGTTAGTGACATCCTCAGCTTAGACTCTCCTTTCGAATGTATTTTTGTCTTCACAAATTGGAGCCCTGAGATCTTGCCTTCCGCGTGCCTTTGCTCACATCCCAGAGCAGAGGCTCACGCAGCCACAGCCGCTTTTACTTTAAGCTTTAAGCTGCCTTATCTTTAAGCCTGTCTTTAAACTTGCTCTTATTTCTTTCTCCAAATTCCACACTTCCAACATCTTTCTGTTCAACCTGTTGCTGCTCTTCCACATAAAAAGCGGTGGACAATAACCATGCCGCAGCAGCCTAAATGCTTTCTTGTTCTTGAGATTTCCCCAGCAAAATAAAGTAGTCCGTTGCTTCTGAATTCATCTTTACCCAAGATCGCAGGACAAGGCCAGAATCCAGCCAGATCCTTTCCCAGAATACAGAAGAAATACCGTCCAGACAAGACCCTGAAGGAGTCCTCACTCCCCTCTGAAACCTTGCTTGCCTAACGCCCTCAGTGTTTTCCGGTGCTCTGGTCTCTTAAAGCACCGCCTACTAAGTGCCACCTACAGCAAATCTAGGGCTTTTCTAGCACACACACTTCCAACATTCCTCCTACAAATCCCTTCCAAAGGCCTAGGAAGCATCCGGTCAGGCTTATCACAGCGAAGACCTTGCCCTTTGCTTATTTTTTTTATGTATACAGTGTTCTGCCTGCAGCTGTGCCTGCCCGCCAGAAGAGGGCACCAGATCTCATTATAGATCGTTATGAGCCACCGTGTGGTTGCTGGGAGTTGAACTCAAGACCTCTGGAAGAACAGTCAGTGCTCTTAGCCTCTGAGCCATCTCTCCAGCCCCAACTTCGCCCTTTGTACCGAGAAGTTGCAGTCATTATTTTCCTTGCTGCTGTGACTAATGTCAAATTCGAAGATTTGCAGCCACTCAGTCCATCGTGAATGGGAAGGCACAGCGGCAGAAATGTGAGGTAGCTAGTCACAGTGTGCCTGCAGTTAAAAAAGCAGGGAGCAGGCGGGAAGTGCAACTTGGTTAAAAATCTTCCAAGAGGGCTGGAGAGATGGCTCAGAGGTTAAGGGCGCCACCTGCTCTTCCGGAGGTCCTGAGTTCAATTCCCAGCAACCACAGGGTGGCTCACAACCATCTATAATGAGATCTGGTGCCCTCTTCTGGCCTGCAGGGTACATGC